>NC_079164.1:103227637-103305137 GCF_947568905.1 Ostrea edulis
GTATTACGATGCATGCTCTGACGTCAATTCAGATTCCACATGTTTGGTACAATGCATTTAAATGTCTCCAAAAGTTTCATAAGAAGTTTTGTGTCACACGCAAAGCTTCCACTGTAGCAACGAGGTAACTGCCTCACTAGATTTTTAGCAACGATATCCCCTCTTCATTAGAATAAGACTCTTTAATGATGTTCTCTCGGCCACCGCGGCGGTACCTTTATTATAACCCCCCCAACCCCCCCCGCAATAAGTTGTGGGGGGGGGGTATACTGGAATCGGGTTGTCCGTCCGTCCGTCCGTCTGTAGACGCAATGGTTTCCGGGCTCTAAAGCATTATCCTTTCCACCTACCGTCACCATATCATACATATGGACTACCCATGGGATGAAGATGTTCCCTATCGATTTTGGGGTCCAAAGGTCACGTGCACTGGACATCGAAGTAGCAATATGGTTCGGTTTGTCATGCCATTTGTTTTTTACACTCAGAAAAGAGGTAGTTTATACCTATTACCAACACCCTTTGGGAGATTGGGGTAAGCGGGGGGGGGGGGGTATTCTTAGTGAGCATTGCTCACAGTACCTCTTGTTCCTAAGGGTTGTTTTAAATTGTTATATATGTTATTAGGATAATTATATCATTACGTTAGGCGCTACATATTGATAATGGAAGAGATTCTTTTTAAAACTTCGTCCCAAGACGAAAACATCACGACTACTGGTACATTTTAATATTGTTTGTCATGGAATATTCTGTACAAAACACTAATTTGTCGGCTCATAAACGTCATAGTAGCTACATTATATGCTACACGTACTTAGTGCATATACATAAATTAATCAAGACTCCAAAGCAAGAATATAAAAACAGTAAGATAGATTAACAGATTACGGGCTGTCGTGTCATTTATCATGAAAGGACAGGTAGTATGGCACTCCGTTTATTTCCATAACCATGCATGTACTAAATATGGTTGCTATGGCATCCATTTGAACGAATTTTTATAACATACACAGTTTTTAAATCGAGGCAGGTTACTAGCAAACGAGTTAATGGTGCAGCGGTTTCAACAGTCTCTTTTAGAGTCAGCATTTCGCAAATTCAATGGTCATTATACCAATCATGTTTGCCGATACAACCGATTGTCGGGTCTAATACTGTCCAACGTGTTTCATGCCGATTTTTAGGCTGTTCTTGGCACACTTATTTTGACTACAAATAACTCCGTTTACTTGATCAAGATACATGTATATACAGGGCTCACGGCAGGTGTGATTATTAGTCCCCTACCGACGAAGTCGAGGGGACTTTAAATTTGCGCTCCGTCCGTCAGTCCAGTTTCCCGCACTTTTTTTCTTTGTTCTTGCAGATATTTATTTTATATTTGGTATGTGGCTTTGCCATATTAAGTTACAGATCAAGTTCGAATTTCGTCTTGGTCTGTTGATTTTCTCTTAATGATGGCCCTTGCACTTAGAAAAATAGCATGAATTATCAGTTTTCTGGACTTTTTTTTGGTTGTGCTTGCAGATATTCATTTGATATTTGGTACATTGCTTTGCCAGAACAAGTTACAGATCAAGTTCGAACTTCGTCTCGGTCCGTTGATTTTTCACTTGGCTATGGCCCATAGAAAAATAGCATGAATAATCAGTTTTCCAGACTTTTTTTTGGGTTATGCTTGCAGATATTCATTTGATACATTGCCTTGCCATAACAAGTTACAGATCAAGTTTGAATTTCCTCTTGGTCCGTTGATTTTCCATTAAGTTATGACCCTTGGACGTATAAAAAAAAAAAAAAAAGAAAGCATGAGTTGTTAGTTTACATCCACGTTTCTTATCTCTGTAGATAAGAATTAAGAATACTACACTCATTAAAACTTCTAGCATAGTAATACTACAATATAGATAAATTATTCATGATCACCTACATGTCACAGTTTATTGACTTGGTTAAAGACCTAAACCTAATTATAAATTTGTCTTTTTTCTTGGTCTAGTCTCTACTCGAATAGTAGTTATTTCCAATCATTCCTATCCTGGTTCCCCTATTTTCCCTTTTACCATAGCCTACATAATGAACTTTGAATATTGTTGTGGTACAGTGATTTTTGCAACCGGTAGGGGACTATGTATTGCCATGCAATACTCTCAGAATGCTTGTTCCTCCGAGCCTAGGCACCTGATCCCACCTCTGGTGTGTCCAGGGGTCCGTGTTTGCCCAACTCTCTATTTTGTATTGCTTACAAGAGTTATGAGATCGATCACTGTTCGTTATCGTCACCTTTCATACATTAAGTATAATAAATTATTGTGTTGACAGGCACTTATCATTGCTATTTAAGGGGGGGGGGGGGCAGCTGGAAGAAAAATTAGAAGTTGGCTTTACACAATTCTAATTTGTGGAGAGGAAGTGTGTGTGTGTGTGAAGGGGTGGGGTGTATTCTAAAATAACTGTCTTTCTTCCCCGTCTTCATTTTCTTAAATCCTGGGAGACTCATACTTCGGTAAATGGTTTATATACATAACTTACAAGCTTATTTTTTTTCTTTCTCATTCATTACTATTATTGAAAATTGGAGATAGTCCCTAATATATCTTTATTTGCATAATCATTGTTAAAAGGGGGAGACAGCTCACCCTATCCTGATTATGTGTGCCTGGTGTATTATGTAAAAATGTTACGGGGTTATTGAACTTAGATTGATGAAGATTGGTACGAGTTGGGTATCATATACGCAAACATTTACGTGTAAAGCTGTCAGATGTCTTTGCATTTTTATTGCATGATAAATAGGAGTTAAAATAGAAATCAAATAAAAATATATAATGAAATAGAATGACGGGCTGTCGTGCCATTTATCATTAAAGTACATGTGGTATGGCTGGGCTATGTTTATTTTCATAACCTTACATGTACTAGGTATGGTTGCTATGGTATCCTATACCCACTTAAACACATTTGTTAACATACATTAAGTATGATGAATTATTGTGTTGACAGACACGTGTCATTGTTTTTCATAGGGTAGTTGCAGCAGGAACAAAACAAGTGAAATTTTTTACAAAATCCTAATCTGTGGGGAGTAAGTGTGTGTGAGAAGGGAGGGTCTTCTATACTATAACTGCCTAACAGTTCTTCCCCGTCTTCATTTTCTTAAATCCTGGGGGACTCACACTTCGGTAGATGGTTTATAACTTTCAAGCTTATTTTTCTTCTCATTCATTACTACTATTAAAAATTGGGGGAGTCACCCAATATATCTTTATTTGCATTACAAATAATAGTCATTCTTAAAAACGGAGCAGGTAACCCTTTCCTGATTCATTCTGCCAGGTTTATTATGTAAAAATATTATAGTGTTACTGAACTTATATTGGTGAACATTGGTACGAGTTGGGTATAATATACGCAAACGTTTAAGTGTAAAGGGGTGAAATGTCTTAATATTTTTAGGTCACGATGAATAGAAATGTTACCAAAAAATGGATAAGAATATATTTGATAATGAAATGGAAAAACTGTTTGAATCCTGTAAAAGAAGAAATTTAACACTTTTTGGTAAAGCATACATAACAAGAGGTACTGTGAGCAATGCTCACTAAAAATAACCCCCGCTTACCCCAATCTCCCAAAGGGTGTTTGTTAATAGGTATAAATGACCTCTTTCCCGAGTGTAAAAATATAGTATGCCTTTGTAGAAGAAAATGGAAGATATAGTCCGAACACAAATCCATGGTATAAACGTACAATTTTGAACTTGAGATCAAAGGTCAAGGTCATAAAGAGGTCATTAATGTACATGACACATAGTCTCATGGTGATACACCCATGTCTAATGGTATGACTGTCAAAACCCTATAATCAATTTTTACCTTTAGGTCAAAGTTCAAGGTCATATAGAGGTCATGAAGGTACCCGACACATCGTTTCATGGTGATACACTCATGTGTCAAATATGGTATACCTATGTCAAAGAAGAAAGAAGTCATGGCCCTGACACGAATCCATTGTAAAAACCTTTAATTTTGACCTTGAGATGGAGGTCATGAAGGTACATGACACATCATCTCATGGTGATACACTTATGTGTCAAATATGGTATGCCTATGTCAAAGAACAAAGAAGTTATGGCCCGGACACGAATCCATTGGGGAAAAAAACAAACTTTAATTTTGACCTTAGGGTCGAGGTCATATAGAGGTCACGAAGGTACTCGACACATCGTCTCATGGTGATCCACCTGTGTGCCATATATGGTATGCCTATGTCAAAGAACAAAGAAGTTATGGCCCGGACACGAATCTGCAGACGGACAGAGAGACAGGGTGATTCCTATATACCCCCTAGAACTTCGTTCGGGGGGGGGGGGGGGGGGGAGGGTTATAATAAAAAGACATGACATTTCAAAATTAATACATGTATCGTCAATGTTGCCCCTTCCTAATATGAAAAAGTACAACGATTGGTTTTTAACTTCATATAGTGTGTTTGTATGTATATGATGTATTGTTTATTCTTTTAAAGCTTTTTATATTATACATGTACAACGCCATTGAATACTTTGTGTAAAATTAGGTGTTAAATCAAATAAAAACAGTTTCAGTTTCATATGAGATAAAACAGAAAGAATCAAACAAAACACTTTGTTTGGAGATGTAACAAGAGGTGGTCTTTCGATAGTAGAAGTATAATGCAAATTAAAGCAGTCTGTATACCAATATTACTAAATTCAAAGGGAATCTTACTTGACATTTTTAATAATTATTGTTGTAAAAAGCTTAATGTTGATATTTACTGTACATGTTAAAATGTTCAACCACTGGTGTGGAGAATATAACCAACACTAAATAAGAAATGGTGTGTTGATTTAATGAATGTAAGAGCGAACTTAATTATGATAAAATATTACCTGATGATATCTTACAACAACTATTATGGTGCAATACATATCTGAAATACAATTAAGGAAATCCCATTTTCTTTGAAAACTTTAAACTTATTGTGGTAAAGTTTTCCTATATATTTTATTGAAAATAAATATTAACGGCAAACTTACAACTCGATTTTATGACAAACGGGATGATTTCAGCTTCTCCATCGTCAATTTCCGATATTCATGTAGCAAAATTCCATTATCACCTGCATATGGTGTTAATATATCTCAACTGATTCGATACACAAGAGCGTGTTCTGCAGGCAGGATACTGACAAACAAGGTGATGTTACAGGGATTTCAACAGCCTCATTTGAAGTCAGCATTTTGCAAATTCTATCGTCTTTGTAATCATTTGACTACGGATTACTCCGTTTACTTGATGACGACATGGCACACGGCAGGTGTGATCGGTAGACAGGGGATGCTTCCTTCTCGGTACATGATCCCTCCCCTGGTGCGTTCAGGGGTCCGTCTTCACTTCCCTCCTCTGGTGCGTTCAGGGGTCCGTCTTCACCCGACACTTCATTTACATTTTAATCAGTAAAACATTTTGGTTTGTCCTGAGAAGGGATGAATCGTCCCTAGGACTTAATGAATTGCTCATGTCTTGGATAAAATCAGCGCTTTGTATAACTTTTTAATGACCATGTATCCACTATGTGGATCCGACACGTCTAGGTATCGGGTGTTGTTGCATTTTAGTGCTGTTTTGTATCATTATTTATCCACTGCATCATCTTGATCCACCTGCATACTTATTTTCCTGTTTGTTTCAGTTTGTCTCAACAACAACCCTTACACTTTATTAGTTTGCCATTGTTTTCGTGCATGTGTCTTTATCATTTGACTCGTCAATTGTTGATTGACTCGCCTTGATTGAATTTATCTAATGCCTAATATAATATAATTGAACGTTCTAGTTATTCGGTCCTTCGGATGAGACCGCAAAAACCGAGGTACCGTGTCACAGCAGGTGTGCCACGATAAAGATCCCTCCCTGCTCAAAGGCCATAAGCGCTGACCATATGCCTAAATTGTGCAGCCCTTCACCGGTAATGGTGACGTCTCCATATGAATGAAATATTCTCGAGAGGGACGTTAAGCAATATACAATCAATCAATCTTTCGTTTCAGCCTTGCGGGTCGACCTTTACTTTTCAAATTGTACCATTATTGTATTATTCAGATTCTTTCACGTAATTTTCTCTTCCAAAACAGTGTTTCAACGTGTTACTCAGTTTACTTCGTTCCGATGTTAAGTATCGACCTTGTGTTTCTAAACCTTACCATCAATCACAGGGGCTAAGCCCGTTTTGGGCCCGAACTCTGTGATACCATAAATATAGAAAGGGGTCTAACTCTGACACAGATAAAAAAAAAAAACTAACCACTCGCTTCAAATGCCTAAAAAATCTTAAACTAGGTAAGCTATGCATAATTTGTCGTTTTCCTTGTATAGATTAATGTTTTAACTACTTGCATGCCAAATTTGAAGTCACTGGTTCTTAAAATAACAAAGATATACGTCATCGTTCTCTCGATTTCACTTGATTATTTTCACTAGGACATTTACCGGTCCAGGTCACGGAGTCGTTTCTCGCCTATGACAGCAGCGAAATTCAGACTAGTATGGAATATTTTAGCTGCAGAACTGTAGCTCTCTGAAAAAATATTTTGACATAACAGAGAGCTACAGAGCCACCCCTTATAAAAACCTTCGATTTACGGCGCACAAAAAGCTGCGCACGGTTGAGGCCTTATATCGTTGTATTCTTGAGTTACTGTCTCATAAATTTAATATCAAAAAATTCTTAACATATTTTCCTACTATACTTGTGTCTAAACATACCTTCAAATATTCATTAAAGCCCCACACGACCTGAAAACTCCCAGCTTCAAATGATTTCGTTTGTTGACGTAGCCATGTTAGGTAGCCGGGTCAGTTCGTACCCTGTTGTTTTTGGTATATATTCATAAAATTCGTTATATGTTATATATTCGCTCTTCATTTATTATCAATACCAATAATTTATAGAAATTAAAAAATAAAGTTTTTCTAAAGGTAAAATAAGCTCTTGATTCATGAAAATGCTACTAAAGTCCTTAACACTCGTGTGACAGGGATGGAGACCGGACCAGACTAATGAAAGCCGCATTGTCGTGAGTTTAGCTATTTGAATAATTATTATTTAAAGGCACTGGGATGATATATGATTTAAAATATTTAGCTAAAATATTTGTGGGGATATTAGTTCACATCTAGACGTTATTGTGCAAGTATGGAAATTAATCAGGATTCGAATTGACCGGCTACCTAACATGGCTACGTCAACAAACGAAATCATTTGAAGCTGGGAGTTTTCAGGTCGTGTGGGGCTTTAATGAATATTTGAAGGTATGTTTAGACACAAGTATAGTAGGAAAATATGTTAAGAATTTTTTGATATTAAATTTATGAGACAGTAACTCAAGAATACAACGATATAAGGCCTCAACCGTGCGCAGCTTTTTGTGCGCCGTAAATCGAAGGTTTTTATAAGGGGTGGCTCTGTAGCTCTCTGTTATGTCAAAATATTTTTTCAGAGAGCTACAGTTCTGCAGCTAGGAATATTTCGGACCTGTCAATTAAAATTTCACATCAATTATAAGTTACTTACTTCCTCATATTTTAATAATATTCTTCATGTAGACGTTACACGACTTATTTTTCCTCAGCAACATCAACTGTTGACAAGATCTGCCATTTTAATGAATAGACTAATTACCCGAAATGTCTAAAACTTTAAAGAAGGGGAAAATGGGTAATAATAATCTAAAGGAAATAGAATAAACAAAAACAAAAAATTAAAAAAGCCAAGAAATAATGTTCAATTTCCTTCTCTAAGTGCAATATCACAAGAATGTTTTGATCAGTTTTAAGGTATTTGAGATTTTAAGCCTATCGGGTATTTAGTGGAGATGCCACCGCCTGATGACGTATCAGGAGTTAAGCGCGTTTTAGGCGTTGTTCAGTATGTGTCGAAGTTCATTCCGAACTTGTCGGATGTGACCGCTCCACTTCGTATACTTCTACAACAAGACGTAGAATGGCACTGGGATGCGCCCCAGCAGGAAAGTTTTGACAGACTGAAACAGTTAGTATCTAGTACCCCTGTACTACGTATTTACGATGTACGTAAGCCAGTAAGGATTTCGGGAGATGCAAGCTCGAAGGGATTAGATGTTGTACTTCTTCAAGATGGACACCCGGTAGCATACGGTTCGCGGGCGTTAACAGAAACACAAAAGCGTTATGCTCAGATCGAACGTGAGATGCTTGCGATCGTATACGGATGCGAGAAGTTCCATCATTACATATATGGACGAAGCGTGACCGTAGAAACGGACCACAAACCCCTTGTCGCAATCTACAACAAGCAAAGCTAGTATACGTACCAGGTAAGGAGATGCACATCTCAGATGCACTGAGTCGGTCGTACCTGAAAGAAACCCCCGAGATTCTTGTTGATGACGAGATAGACGTTGATTGGATTGAGACACAACTTCCGGTATCACCAACAAAACTGCAACAGCTCAAAGAAGCAAAGAAGCAACTGCTGCTGACGAAACACTACAAACATTGAAAAATACCGTGTTGGTTGGTTGGCCGATCGACCAATCAAATGTTCCATTGAATATTATTCAATTTTTGAATTATCGTGATGAAAATACTGCAATAGATGGACTCCTATATAAAAGTCAACGACTGATGATACCTACCAGCTTGAATACAGATGTTGAACAAGCTACATGAAGCTCACATGGGCATTGTGAAAACGCAGACACGAGCACGAGAAATACTGTTTTGGCCCAAAATGAATCAAGACATTGAAAACTTTATTGGGCAATGCGCAGTGTGTAACAAGTACAGGAATTCTAACAGCAAGGAACCAATGGTACCACAAGATATACCTTCACGTCCGTGGGCCAAGGTCGCGGTAGATATGTTCCAATTCAAAGGTTCGGAATACCTTTTGTGTGTCGATTACTATTCCAAGTATCCAGAGTTAGTTCGTATGCCTACGACAACCCAGTTCACAAACAATCACTGCTTTTAAATCTGTGTTTGCTCGTCACGGCATCCCAATGGAACTATTCACGGATAACGGGCCACAGTTCTCGAGTTATGTATTCAGGAAGTTCGCGAGTGATTGGGATTTCGTTCATACAACTTCAAGTCCCAGATATCCACAGTCAAACGGGCAGGCGGAAAGGTATGTTCAAATGGTTAAGAACCTACTTAGGAAAGCTGACGAATCAGGAGGTAACATTTATACGAGCCTTATGAATTATCGTGCATCACCAATTGATGGAATAGGACTGTCGCCATCTCAGCTACTCATGAATAGACAACTGCGTACCAAGTTACCGATTACAGCTAACATGTTGAATTCGAAAGTAGTCGAATCCTGCAAAACACAACTTGCTGCGCGCCAAGAGAAACAGAAACACTACTATGACCGACAATCGTCAACGTTGCCCATCATGAACAGAGGTGAAATAATTCGTGTACAGAAAGACTCAAAAGAATGGGAACCTGCTGTCTTAGATCAGAAACTTTCCGACCGATCGTATTTAGTGCGCACAGGTGATAACAAGCTGTATCGCAGAAACCGCAGGCATCTACTTAAAACGAGTGAAACTATGTTGCCATCTGATGCTTCAGATGGTACCGAACCGATGACTGACGAGTCACCACAACCGCATCAGGATCAATCCTACGCGTCGACCACTTCATCAGTGAAGCCTAAACCACATGAAATTTCGAACACCCTGCGTCAGGAACCAAGACCACAGCGAACAGTGAGGCAACCAAAACATCTTGAGGACTTTATTTGCAAATAAATTGTTATTTGAGTTTCTAGTCATCCTAAGGAAGGGGAAAGACTGTTAAGACTGCCATTTGTTTCTGAAGGTATTCAATGTATAATGACCATATTTCATATCTAATAAATGGATGGTTGAATATTTGTAATCATGGTATCATTTTGAAGGGTTCATCAAATAAAAATAATCCACCATAGGAATTTTCAAATTTTGTTTCACCTAGAATTTAACATTGAAGTATATGGGAAAAGCATGTTTATTACAATATTTTAAAAACAAATTATATTTTCATACTAATCTCTTGGTAGAAAGTTACATACACTTTCTTTTTATGAAAATATGAAATAAAATTAATCATTGACCACACATTTTTAGAAAATTAGATTTTTCTTATTTTTACAAAGGGCAGACAACTCTTCCAAAAAGTCTTAAGTGCAAAAAGGTCAGTTTCTAATCATTTACCAGTCTTGTGAATTTCATCTGCTTCACTTTCATCATTATTTAACAATAAACTTTTAAGTTGATCTAAATCCTTCCAAATTGTTCATTATCCTTTCATTATACATGGAATACCTTAAAAGGGGAGATGTAATGTTATTTGAGTTTATTGTAAATGACATAAGCGATGCTATGTTTGGTAAATGTTGTATGCGGCCTATTATATAGTAATAGATTTATAAAACGCCATCTTGTCGTCCTGACGTCACAACCACTGCCGGTGAAGGGCTGCAAAATTTAGGCCTATGCTCGGCTCTTATGGCAATTGAGCAGGGAGGAATCTTTATGGTGCCACACTTGCTGCGACATGGGACCTCGGTTTTAGCGGACTCATCCGAAGGACCGCCCCATTCAGTCGCCTCTGACGACAAGCCTTTAATAGCTTTACCAAACATGACTAAATGTGGTCACATTACTTCAATTACAATGTAAAAATATTTGAATACAGATCAATAAATTTCGTTTAATTTTAAATGTCATATGATTAGTATGCTTTATGGTGGAGCCCAAATGGCTATATAATGATAATGCGTTGAATTTAAAATCAACCTTCTTTACGTCATTGTGAAGACACACTGATTTTCACTGCGGATTGCTCTGTTTACCTGGGCCCCAAGACCATAAACTGAGAATAGACTTAAGTCAAAATGATTGCTTGTATCTTTAGATTTATCCAGCGCAAATGATTAAAAACACTGCAGGTTGAAAAAGAATGCAAATGCAAACATATACTGAAAATTTTATTTGCTTTTGAAAACTATTTCAAAAGTTAAGTTAATTTGAAATTTAGACTTAAGTATATTCTCAGTTTATGGTCGTGAGGCCTGATTAAGATATAGGGCGCAGGGCGGGTGTGACCGGTCGACAAGGGGATGCTTACTCATCATTGGTACGTGATCCCACCTCTGGTATATCCAGGAGTCCGTGTTTGCCCTACTCTTAATTTTGTATTTCTTATAGGAGCTATGAGATTGGTCACTGTTCTCTATCTTCCCCTTTCATGTACACAGTTGGCCTGCTTCATGTAGATGTTCCAGAGTTTTGATCCAGGAGACAAGTTCATATTTACACGAGGAACATGTTTTAGTTTCAGCTGAGAATATTGTCTTTGTTGCAAGGATCATAAGAACTGTATTTTACACGAAATTGGCATTAATTCCTCATTTAGTCATCCTACTTAAAGTACATTTTCCCATTCAAGAGATGGAATTCTTCAATATCATGCATCAATTTTAAACACATATTATATTACAATCAATAGAAAAAATGAATATGAGTTACCGGTACCTATACAGGATTCAAAAACTTCCCAAGAACCCTTGCATTTCTGGATCCAGTAAAAATTCTACCAAGCCCATATCTTTGCGCCTCACGAAAATAGTAACTGTTGTGACATATGGCAGTTCTAAGTGAAGTGAAGACAACGAACAGTAATCAATCTCCTAACTCCTATAAGCAATACAAAATAAATAGTTGGGCAAACACAAACTCCTGGACACACCAGAGGTGGGATCAGGTGACCAGGAGGAGTAAGCATCCCCCGTCGACCGGTCACACCCGCCGTGAGCCCCACAACCCTATCAGGTAAACGGAGCCATCCGTAGTCAAAAGCAATGTGCCTAACAATCGGTATGAAACACGTCAGAAAGCATTTGATCCAATGATAGATAGGTTGTATTGACGAACTAGATCGTTATAACGACCATAGAATTTGCGAAATGCTTACTTCAGTTGAGACTTGAAACACCTGTACCAACAACTTGTTTGTCAGTAGCTTGCCTCGATTTAAACATTGACCAAACACAGAACAAGCTCTAGCGTATTGAATCAGTTGAGAGACATAAATACTATATGCAGGTGATAATGGAATATTGGTACACAAATATGGGAAGTTGACGATGGAGAAGGTGAAATCATCCCGTTTTTCATACAGTAAAGTTGTCAGTTTCCCATTAATGTCTACTTCCAATAAAATATCTAAGTATGAAGCAGAAATGGACGGCTCTGTGGTGTCTTTTTCTCGAGGTCACAGGGATACATGTATATCGAATCAACAAATGGTTGAAAATTATTATTGTTAATAGACAAACTGTCGTCGATATATCTAAATGTCGACTTGAAGGCCACAGGAAGAGATTTTTTTCTTCTCACATAGAAATTTTTGAATAAATTCTGCTTCATATGAATAAGTGGTGTAAATCAAATGTGCATTCCAAAACAATCTTCAGAACTTTTAATAAATTTGAAATCACAAAACCTTTTCGCAAATCAACAACATCAAAACGTTTAACTTTTCAACACTTTGCACAACCATTCCTCACGACGAATTAAAGGCTAGACTTTTTGACATCATAGACAACTGTTTCTACATTAAAACTGGAAAAGGGAAATATCCATATCTTGTGATCAGTCATCCAAAACATTACTTTGTTAAACACCACTCTTGATTCTGTCATTATACACACAAGAACTGTGAAGTTGGTATTAGAAAGATACAGTGCTGGGGTTTGTCATTGATAATATCTTCACAGTCTTTGGTTATCATATCTTACAACAGTCTGTTGGAATTCCCATGGACACGAATTAAGCTCCTTGTTAGCTGACCTGTTTTAATATTTTTACAATTCAGAATTGATTCAAAAGCTACATGAGAAGAAACAATTCTTTGCTATGGCTTTCAGCTCGACATTTAGATATATCCATTGATAAATTGATTCAATATATCCCAGGGAACTCAAAATAAAGGACACCACAATTCTTCCACATCGGCTTCATACTTTGATATCTTATTGAACATAGTTGCTAACTGCAAACTAACAATTCAATGACAAACTGAATTACTTCAGCTTCTCCATCGTAGACTTCCCATATCTATGAAGTAATATTCCATTATTACCTGAATATGGTGTTGATATATCTCAACTGATTCAATACACAAGAGCCTGTTCTGCATATAATCATTTTGTAAATCAACGTAGGCTACTGACAAAGATTTTACAGGGGGTTTAAACAGTTCAAAGTTAGTATTTCGCAAATTCTATGTTGTTATAATCTAATTTACCAATACAACCTTTTAGACATGGTTCATATCAATTGTTAGGCCGTTCTTTACATGTTTCTGAATACGGATTGCTTCGTTTACCTGATCTCGATATAGGGCTCATGAATGCTGCGTCTGGTCAACGGGGATGCTTATTCTTCCTAGACACTTGATCCCACCTCTGGTATCTGCAGGAATCCATGTTTGCCCTATCTTAATTTTCCATTTTTTTAAATAGAAGTTATGGGATTAATCACTGTTCGTTATCTTAACCTTTTCATTTAAGAAATAAATTTCATTTTGGAAAACTCATGTTAGTTGTCATACTAAACAAAATACGAATACTGATAATTAGGATGTTTACAGCAAGATACAGACACATGCCCCATCTGTCGTTAATTCCGATAATAAATGTTCCTCTTTCCACACCATCTAGTGTTAAATCTGTGAATGCCTGTTGGTTTTGCATTAGTGATTGTTCGTTTTGCAACAATTTGTTGATTTTGAAATTGTGTCTATTCATTTTGTTTTAATTTAGTCTGTATGTACTTCAGTGGGTTTTGTTTTTGTTTTTTAGATTAGTCTACTTTTTCTGTCGCCCATCTACTCATCTCGGTCACTACAAATATAGATGAACGCAGTGTCATTACTACCATACAATAAAATCTGAAGAAGTACTTAGAGGAGCCCTTTCTGACTGAGCCACTTTTCTGTTGTTCTCATTTGATTTCTGATATGTTTATCTTTCGTCATAACTCATGGGTTTGGAGTTGGTAGAGGATATGTATTGCTATTCAATACTTACAGGATATTTCATTAAATCCTGATTTTGCTCCTTAATGAATTATAATTTTTTGAAGCAAGACATTTTTATTGCGAAGGGTATCTGCATATATTTTTTGGGGGGAGAGGGTAATTGTTAAGTACCTATGGTGAATGACACCAGCAATAAAACAAGCATGCCTAATATTGTTATTAGATGAATGTTATATAGGATTCTTTTGACTCCTCATTGCATTGCAAATAACGTCTGTGTACACGTTAGATTTAACAGAGTATTTAGCGGCTGAAGTTGATTTCTAGGAAAATAAATAGGTCAAAAAGAAGTACATGTACTTGAACACTTTTTTTTTTATGAAACTAGGATGACGAATAAAGGAGTTATATATGGCTTTTTATGAAACTAGGATGACAAATAGAGGAGTTATATATGGGAGTCAAAAGTTAAGAAATTCAGAATAAAATTTCATTATTCAATTAGTTTTAACCGTCAAAATTGGAAATCCTATTATAGGAGTTAAAAGCCTTTCTTTATCGTACATCTCGTGTGGATCCGGGTTAGAATACATGTAGGTCCTCATCGATACAATACATGCTTTAAAATACGCAATTTTCTTGGTCAATAAATATTGTCAGCAAATTTATGGTTGGTTAGGAGGGAAGTCCCAAATAAACCTACAGTTAATATCGAAGTGAACTCACATCAGAAAAGATCGGCTTGACCAATCAGAGAGCATTAAAAAATGCTGCGCTTTTAACACCTGTATATATCATGAAAATCATATGTAGGTGGACTGCTAAACAGCTCAAAGGGCAGTTGAGAGTATAGATACGATTACCAAAAGTGGAAGTAATGCTAAGTTCGTTGAAAATACAATTGTGATAATGAGCCTTACAATCAAAGACAATGTTTTTACAAGCTTTGTCAGCTGGAACCAAAACATATTCCTCATGTACCCATTCCAATTCTCTTATCATTTCTGGTTTACTAAACACAGAAGGATAGATGGTACGTACTTTTGTTTTAATATGTCTAATGCGGGATTGTACTATTCTTTTTTTTTTTTTTTTTTTTTTTACTTTTGATCTATTCTGACAACGCATTAAGATCATTGTCTGGCATAATCCTCGACAGAATTCATAATAGAAATGAATTTCTGTCGCCAATTGAAAGACCGAGGTTCTATGTATTTAGGACCTTTTAAAATAAGTGATTTGAGGTCCTCATTTTCACCTGATCCCACCTCTGGTATGTCCAGGGGTCCGTGTTTGCCCAACTATTTATTTTGTATTGCTTATAGGAGTTATGAGATTGATCACTGTTCGTTACCTTCACCTTGCATCAACATCACCAGTAATGACGTGTCCAGCTGGACTATATATCAACATCCCCAGTAATGACGTGTCCAGCTGGACTATATATCAACATCACCAGTAATGACGTGTCCAGCTGGACTATATATCAACATCACCAGTAATTACGTGTCCAGCTGGACTATATATCAACATCACCAGTAATGACGTGTCCAGCTGGACTATATCAACATCACCAGTAATGACATGTCCAGCTGGACTATATATCAACATCACCAGTAATGACGTGTCCAGCTGGACTATATCAACATCACCAGTAATGACATGTCCAGCTGGACTATATATCAACATCACCAGTAATGACGTGTCCAGCTGGACTATATCAACATCACCAGTAATGACATGTCCAGCTGGACTATATATCAACATCTCCAGTAATGACATGTCCAGCTGGACTATATATCAACATCACCAGTAATTACGTGTCCAGCTGGACTATATATCAACATCACCAGTAATGACATGTCCAGCTGGACTATTTATCTACATCACCAGTAATGACATGTCCAGCTGGACTATAGTTGCAAGAAGATGAAGAACAAAAACACGTAGGTGGATTAAGTAAATGATGGTCTATATCTAGGCACTGCAAAGTATGTTTATAATTAAAAACTTTAGATACAATAGTATCAGTATATCTGTAGGATTGATTGATTGATTGAATATTGTTTAACGTCCCGCTCAAGAATATTTCACTCATTTGGAGACGTCACCACTGACGGTGAAGGGCTGCAAAATTTAGGCCTACGCTCGGCGCTCATGGCCATTGAGCAGGGATGGTTCTTTATCGTGCCACACCTGCTGCGACACGGGACCTCGGTTTTTGCGGTCTTATCCGAAGAACCACCTTATTTAGTCGCCTCTTACGACAAGCAAGGGGTACTGATGACCTATTCTAACCCGGATCCCCACGGGATTATATCTGTAGGAACTTGAAATAAGTTGGAATACACGAATGAACTCTTTTATGACAAAGAATGTTGCTTATGTTGACGGCATCTATTCTTTTGTTTGTAAATTTGAACTTAAGGAACTAGCAGCACGAGTTGGAAGGAATATTATCCATAACCCGTGGTGGGTTAAATAGCCTGTGATTGGCAACATCCATAGTCATAGAGTTCAGTCTATATTCAGGTGTTGAAAAATCCAAGTATAGACTAACTGTAGCTTCTCGAAATAACATGTAAAACTCTCAATGGAACAGATTTAAGTTTTGTGCGAATATGATGTGGACCTAATTGTCTGTTGACGTAAGGTAAAAGTTAATCAAACGTGACATCATTTATACTTGGTCTTTTATATGAACGATGTCCGTGACTGCGTTTCCGTCTTTGAGTATTGGGAAAGAGTCCCATCACATTCACCTTATTTCCTTGTCGACTAGTCAAATTTCCCACATCATATACATTATCATTGCATCCGTATGGATATGCAGTACCTAGGGTCCTGATCCAGTGATCTTCTCGTTGTCTACGAAAAGGGGCACTTAGTATTGGACTATTTGTGGGATGGTATATCCCCCCCCAAAAAAAATCCTTACCTTCATGGGTAGTATCGAGTGGTCTGGTGTGTTTAAATACATGTAAAGAAGTTGATTACCACCATTAATTATTTGAAATCTGTGCCCCGATATTCTTTCATTAAGTGAACCCTCAGTTTCTCCAACATAAATTAAGTTACATAGGTTACACGCAATAGCGCAGACAACGTTAGAAGATTTACAAGTTAAATTATCAAAAGTTTTGGTACAGAAACTACGTCCAGTGAGATACTACTAAATGAATATCTAGTGATTAGTATGTCACAAGTTTTACAATTTTTATGCCCCCCCCCCCTTTGAAAAAGGGGGCATATTGTTTTGCAACTGTCGGTCGGTCGGTCTGTAGACCATGTGTTGTCCGCTCAATATCTTTCGATCCCTTTGCTTGATAACAGCCAAACTTGGTACAGGGGTTGCCCCTGGAGAGTAGATGATCCTAATTGATTTTGAGGTCACATGGTCAAAGGCCAAGGTCAAACTGCTGGTCTTTACCCCATGTGGTAGACCATGCGTTGTCCACTCAATAACTTTTGACCCCTATGCATAATAACTACCAAACTTGATACAAGGGTTGCTCTTGGAGAGTAGATGATCCCTATTGACCTTCAGGTCACATGGCCAAAAGTCAAGGTCAAACCTCTGGTCTTAAGCCCGTGTGTTGTCCGCTCAATATCTTTTGACCCCTTTGCTTGATAATAGCCAAAATTGATACAGAGGCTTTCCTTAGAGAGTAGATGATCCCTATGGATTTTCAGGTCACGTGGTCAAAGGTCAAGATCAAACTGCTGGTCTTAACCCCATGTGGTAGACCACGAGTTGTCCGCTCAATATCTTGAGAACCATTCTTGTGATTGGAATGATATTTCATATGTGGGTTGGTTATAAAAAGAAAAGGACCCTTATTGTTTTTCAGGTTAAAGGTCAAGGGTCAAACTACTCTGGACATTGGAATATACTGTCCGCTCAATATCTTCAGAACCCTTTGCTTCACAGATATCAGACTTGGTACACTGGTACATCATCAGGAGATGACACCTATCGATTTTGAGGTCACATGGTCAAAGGTCAAACTGGACATAGGAATATATTGACCACTGAATGTCTCAAGAATCCTTTACTTGACAGACATCAAACTTGGTACACTGGTATATCTTTAGAAGATGACCCATATTGATTTTGAGGTCACATGGTCAAAGGTCAAACTGGACAGGAATATACTGTCCGGTCAATATCTTGAGAATCCTTTGCTTGACAGACATCGAACTGGATACACTGGTACATCTTCAGGAAAACATGACCCCTAATGATTTTGAGGTCACATGGTCAAGGGTCAAACTGGACATAGGAATACTGTCCGGTCAATATCTTGTGAACACTTTGCTTGACAGACTTCAAACTTGGTACACTGATACATCTTCAGGAAAAGATTACCCCTATTGAATTTGAGGTCACATGGTCAAGGGTCAAACTGGACATAGGAATACACTGTCCCTTCAATATCTTGAGAACCCTTTGCTTGACAGACATCAAACTTGGTACAGTGGTACATCTTCAGGAGTTGATGACCCCTATTGAATTTTAGGTCACATGGTCAATCCACTCTTGACATAGGAAGATATTGTCTGCTTAATATTTTGAATTAATGATACTACTCTCAATTAAATGATGTGTGTGTGTATAACCCTTTGAAATTTTGCACCATTGGGGCATATGTGTTTTACAAACATCTCTTGTTTACGAAAGATTTTGAGATCGAGCACATGAGATCGGAAAAGGAATCATCAAACATATCTCTTACGGGAACATGGCAATCTTTAATTTGGGTGTATGGATTTTGATTTCTATACCAAAGCTGATGATTATCCGATTGTACATACGACAAGTCTTTGATATCCCAAAGGATAATCCAAGGGACACCTACCAAATGTGGGATCCTGTGCCCCTTATAGACTCCACAGTGACACCTTTTTATACTGGGCGACGTGTCAGCCAGTATTGTATCGTTATTGTGTATATTCATGAAAGAGCATATATCGAGTAACAAGTATCTTCCGGGACAGAATGTCCACTAGCAGAGATACGTGCTCGATGGTGTCTAGGAGGAGTAAGCATCCCCTGTCGACCGGTCACACCCGCTGTGAGAACTATATCTTAATCAAGCAAACAGAGCTGTAAAATAACTACTTGTAAAATGTCTGTCATTATTTCAAGAAATCTCTTCTATTTTCCATTTCTTCGAGCTTGATTTCTTTGCAGATGGTTAAACTTTAATCCCAAACTTAACTGCTAGACGTGTACGTCATTGATTAAAACCAATCTACATGCAGATTACATGATGGTAGAGAATCGTTTGATCAATGTGCATTATTTTAAAATAGCATCGAGTGTTTGCATAACATAAAGCATTAAAAAGCCTAATTCTAATGAAGACGGGATGTCGTTACTCAACACATAGTGAGGCAGGTGTCTCGTTGCCATAGTTGAAGCTTCGCCTGTAAGTAACACAACTTCTTATCGAACTTTTCGAAACATTTAAATGCATTGTACAAATAGTCAAACCATAAAATGTGGATTCTGAATTGACGTCAGAGGATGTATCGTAAAACAGCGTGACGTAGATAATAGGCCAAGATTCTGTTATTCTAGTTGACATTTCTATCCACAGGTACTTGTTTCTCAAATAAGTTGTCATCATTATACAGACGTCACATCTTATTTATAGAAACAAGTGCCTGTATTTATACCGAATGTCTCAAGCCTGTTGGTGAAAGATTTAATTCACGCTCAATTTTGCAAAGACAATTCTTGAATAAAGCATATGGTTTTGTTTATCGAATTACTTGTCGACAAGTTCTCTCTTTCGATCTATTCTCGCATTTCTTTTTCTAAATTCGTTTTTAATCTTAACGCATTTAACCATATTTGTAGTTTTTCATTACAATTAATTGAAAATAAAAGCGATTAAAATATTGTTTAACTTTACTTCCATTATCTCCCATCCAATGTAAACAAGATACATGTATCCTGGACTGGAACAAGAATCACAGGGGGACTCATCTCACTACTACATACATTGTATCTCCCATTGAATGTAGCCACATTCTTTTAAAATAAATCTGGTCCCCCACTGCAAATATTTTAAATTTCTATTATCATTGTTATTAATGGAGGTTCAAAACCGCAAAATATCAACACCTGTGGAGAGATTGATGATTTGTGTAACGAAATGGAACAAGACACGGTCATTTCTTGTTTTCTTTTGAAAATTTTCATTGAAATAATATTTGTTTAAATCTAAATGTTTAATCATGAAAACAAATATTCTCATCTTGAGTACATTGTAAAAGAGGAAATATTTCATTTCATTTTTTCCATAGACGAATATTCTATTCCTTTCCTTCCGGAGTATGATTTTAAAAATAAGATCCTTATATATGTACACTAGATGAGCGGGAAATCAAAATTCAATAATATAAATATCGGATGAATATCGTATTGAAAGATTCATCGATTATCAGATCGTTGGTCTCGGGAGAGGGGGGGGGGGGTTCTTCGTTGAATGAGATATATAAAAGTGAAATAATTATAAATCTTAATAAGTTGATAAATATGGGCTAGTCAAAACAATCATCAGTATAACTATCACTGAAAACCTATACCATTTTATGCTGGTCATATTGTAATTCAATCGCATTGTCTCGGCTTTTCGGAAAGGCCCCAGGATGTGCAATCGGTACGACGTTGCCTCGCATTGTTCTGAAAATTTCCTTAGGCCGATTCAAAATCACGGATTGATTGATCGATTAGTTGATGTTTTCCGCCACATTCAACAATTTTTCAGTTATCTGGTGGCGCCCAGTTTTTATTGGTGGAAGAGAGAACCCAGATACCATGCACCTGGGAAAAGACCACCGACCTTCCGAAAGTGAACTGGGAAACTTTCTCACTTACCGACGCAAGCGGGATTCGAACCCGCGCCGATAGAGGTGAGAGGCCGTGTCTAACCACTCGGCCAAGGAGGCCCCCTCACGGATTGAAGAAACGAACAGGCACATTTTATTTATTCAACAATTATCAAAACTTATTTCTTCTGAAAAATCAAAATCAAGCATCGATAAACAATGAATTAATTTCATACCGTATTATCTTCAGTTGTCTTTTTTTTTTTTAAAGAAGAAGAAAATTGTCTTACATACGCCACTTTACTTTCAGTTTTGCAATTTCAGGATAGTTTATTGAAAACGAAAAATGGTTTAAAGTCAAAACTACTATAAGTATAGCTAACACTGAACACCTACACAATTTATGCTGATTATGTGTAAATCGCAACTTCTCGGCTTGCCGGAAAGGCCTGAGGATGTGATTGGTCTCGCTTCGTTCTGGATTGATTGATTGATGTTTTCCGTCAAACTCAACAATTTTTCAGTTATCTGGTGGCGCCCAGTTTTTATTGAGCGGCATTCGAACCATGTTAATTTTGAATAGTTGAATAACAACAGGCTTCTTGCATATGAAAAGTGAAGATAACGAACAGTGATCAATCTCATAACTCCTATAAAAGATGAAGATAACGCACAGTGATCAATCTCATAACTCCTATTAGCAATACAAAATAGAGAGTTTCGCAAATACGGACCCCTGGACACACCAGAGGTGGGATCAGGTGCCTAGGAGGAGTAAGCATTCACTGTCGACCGGTCACATCCACCGTGAGCTCTAAACCCCGATTAGGCAAATGGAGTTATCTGCAGTCAAAATCAGTGTGCCCAGAACGGCCTTACAATCGATATGAAACACGTCAGATAGCATTTGACCCAATGATGGGTTGTATCGGCAAATTAGATCGTTACAGCGACCATAGAATTTGCGAAATATTGACTTTAAACGAGACTGCTGAACCCCCTGCACCATCAACTTGTTTGTCAGTAGCTTATCTCTAGTGTAAGGTGAAGATAACGAACAGTGATCAATCTCAACTCCTATAAGCAATACTAAATAGATAGTTGGGCAAACACGGACCCCTGGACACACCAGAGGTAGGATCAGGTGCCTAGGAGGAGGAAGCATCCCCTGTTGACCGGTCACACCCGCCATAAGCCCTATATCCTGATCAGGTTAACGGAGTTATCCGCAGTCAAAATCAGTGTGCCAAGAACGGCTTAACAATCGGTTTGAAACGCATCAGACAGCATTTGACCCAATGATATGTTGTATTTACGAACTAGATCGTTATAACGACCATAGAATTTGCGAAATGCTAACTTCAATCGAGACTGTTGAAACCCCTGTACCATCAACTTGTTTGTCAGTAGCTTACCTCGATTTAAAAACTGACTATACGCAGAACAAGCTCTTGCTTATCGAATCAGTTGAGATTATATATATAAACACCATATAGAGGTGATAATGGGTTATTGCTACATAGATATGGGAAGTTGACGATGGAGAAGCTGAAATCATCGCGTTTGTCATAGAGTTGATTTGTCAGTTTGCCGTTAATGTCGACTTTCAATAAAATATCTAAGCATGAAGCAGAAGTGGAAATTTCTGTGGTGTCCTTTATTTCGAGCTCACAAGGATATGTCAGATCGATATATGAATGAAAGTTATTATTGTTAATATACAAAATGTCATCGAAATGTCGAATTGAAGGCCACAGCAAGAGATTTTTTTAATAAATTCTGCTTCATATGAATATAGAAACAGGTCAGGTAACAAAGAAGCACAATTCGTGCCCATGGGAATTCCAACAGACTGTTGGAAGACCTGATCACCAAAGACCATGAAGATATTGTCAATGATGAACTGCAGCATATTTTTTATTTCAACTTCAAATGACTATATCCCGATTTCTTTCTCAATCACCGTGTGACAACACAGCTGCAGATATGTAGCTCTCTGGGAAAATATTTGGACAGACCAGAGAGCTACAGATCCACCAGTATATAAACCTTCGATTTACGGTGCACAAAAAAAAATTGCGCACGGTAAAGGCCTTATATCGTTGTATTCTTGCATCGTCGTCTTTAATATCAATATCAAAATTTTTCACATATTTCCCCACTATACTTGTGTCCAAACATTCATTTAAGCCCCATGCGAACCGAAAACTCGCATCTACGAATGATTTCGCTAGTTCAGGTAGCCCCGTTAGGTTGCCATGCAAATTGACCCCTGTCCATACTTGCTACGTTGGTTGTATATTGTTTAACGTCCCACTCGAGAATATTTCATTCATATGGAGTCATCACCATTCCCGTTTGTCCACTACATTACAAATATCGTGTACACGTGAAATAAGGGATTATTCAGCAGACGCAAGCTAATGTAATTAGGTGGCGTTCATAGGATGCATCTACGTCCCCTACATTATAAATACTAAAGTATCTATAGGATGATTATTACAGTATATACACATAAATCATGGGTCCCACGGACTTAACAGCTCTGCCTGTTGTCGGTCCTGCTACACGTCTGACATAGTCCATAACCGCGGGAAATCTCATCGTGCTGCCGGATGTTGATCCTGTGTAATTCGGGAAATAAACAAGTCGTACTGGGGACGACTCCCCAGATACTACCAATCTATACCCAGAGTTATCGTTCCATACACTCACTTACACCTCTGTCAACGTCTCAAGGATTTTACAAGATTTTTGTAAAATGGCACGTATGCTCAAATAAAGTATGGTTTTTACTTCAGTTACAAAAATATACGTAAATAAATAAATATTGAGCAGATGTCAAGTCTTTTCGTGACACAAGAAGCATTGATTTGGGTTGAATCGTGGATATTGGGTAGTTATATTGCACCAGGCCTATACATAGGTACATGAAGAATGTATAGTAATGGGAAAAAAATCTACAAATAGTTGCTTGTCCTACGTTTTCCCGATATTTTATAAAATAGGGGATTTACATGTGGAATAACATTGCTTATTTTGAGACATTAACAGAGGTGTAAGTGAGAGCAAGGAACGACAACTCTGGGTAGAGACTGAGATACTACAATACCATGTACACGTGAAGAAAAGGGAGGGTTTAGCAGGCCCAAGTTAATTGGAGTAAATATTTGAATTTATCGGTCAAATTTGTAATTGATTCCCGACTGTCTCAGGAAGTACAACGTACTTGGAAGTTATATACAAGATGAAAACTACAGAATACCCGGTATTAATATAAAATGCCTGTATTGGATTATTTTCTTTTAATCTGAATACCACGGCCGAGGTCGCCAAAAGGTTAGAACGTTCGCCCCGCAAGCGGAAGGCCGAGGTTCGAATCCTGGCCACAACAGACCTAAGTCGTTAAAACAGGAAGTAACAGTTCCATCGCCAAACACTCGACATCAGGTGTGAATGTCACGGGACCTTAAAAACGGATGTCCCGTGTCACGCTAAAGAACCCACACTGCTCAATGGCCGTAATACCTGTGTCACATTACACTGCGATTAGGTATCCGACTAGGTAGCGGGTTCTGAGCGGCCTGAAAATGCCAAAATCTGAAAAGTGTCCGGCCGGGGACCATGCGGTGAGAACACGCCATTCAGGGCCCGTATACCCCACCGGCAGCTTTTAGCGCGGAGTTAAATCCTGGCGATGTCAACCCCATCGTAAGATAACGCTCACGTGCTTCAGCGAGTTGTAGACGTAGGAACGGCAGTCTCAGATGCCTCGGAGGATTGGCCATGTCGATGTTGATGGCAACAGCGTCGATGATGATGTTGGAGATGATGACGATGACGATAGGTATATATACACCAGTTTGCAATTGCCTTAATTGCACTTAACACGCATGAAAAGGCAAAGGTCACCGAACGATACCCGGATGTTCTCAGAACGGACATCGTCCGGGCTTCATCCGATACCCCTCAGGTGTCCGAGCGGTGACCACACGGGGGTACCTAGTCCGTACGATGTCCGTATGGGTACCGGACGTACCCCTCCCGGTTACCTACCGATAACCTTACGGATATCGGGCGGCCACCAACACCATCATTCCATACGCTCCCCGCCCGGTAAACATACGGCTGCCTTCCTTGTCCCGCCCGAGGTGCGGGCGGTATATGAGGAGAGCTAATCACCCGGCAGACTTGGAAATGTGTCCCTACGGTGTTAGATCTTGACAGGTCCCCCACCGATACCTATACCTCGCCCGGTACCCGCTAGTAATGTGACACAGGCATAAGCACCGAGTAAAGGTCTAAATTTGAAGCCCTTCACCGGTCTTGGTGACAACTCCATATGAGTGATAAATTCTCGAAGGAGACGTTAAGTAAGATACAATCAATCAACAATTTAATCTGAATACCCTAGAATGAGAGTTACAAGTCGTTATTATACATATCACGCGTACATGCACTCAAATGTAAGGAGGGCCTCTGAACTGACGTAATCTCGAACTGGAACCATGCTTTCCGTGAGATTACAATTCTAGAACACTTGGTAAAATAAACACCTTCTAAAGTCTTTCAGCAATTACATGCAGTTAATCAAATTATTTCTTAGGGTGTTGGTATAGGATTTGACACATTTCTTTTCAATATGATAGCACGTGTAATTGAAAATTATCTCAATAAATGGTTGGTTGTATATTATTTAACGTCCTGCTCGAAAATGTTCACTCACGTGAAGACATCAACATTGCCGGTGAAGGGCTGCAAAATTTAGGCCGATGCTCGGCGTCTACGGCCTTTGAGTATGGATCTTTAAAGTGCCACACCTGCTGTGATACGGGGCCTCGGTTTTTGCGGTCCGCCCCATATAGTCGCATCTTGCGACAAGCAAGGGGTACTGAGGACCTATTCTAAACCGGTTCCCCACACATGTTTACATACCAAAACACGGCGAAAATGTTCACTTTGATCATGCAAATGATATTAAACTATGCAAAATACAGATTAACAATTTTTTTATTCAATGATATAAAGTAATATGGCAAATTAAACGGTTAATATATATTGATATCAATAAGCATTTCAATATCAATGATATTTTAAAGTCTAATTTCAAGGAACAGTTTTTTTGTAATTAAGAGCAATTAATGATTAACCCTGGTATTGAAGTTAATAATCAATTACTAATAAATTCTACTTTGCATTTTAGAAAATCTCATTTGTAAAATTCCAAAGCTTTTTAAAATGTACGAGTTGAAAATGTAGGCGGGAATCCAGAGATTGCGTGCCTATTTCTTTTCGTATGTTTCGATTTTCACTTGGGTGACATATTGCAATAGGTCTGCGCCTGTCGTAGTTCGTAAGCAATTGAATTTGTTTTTTAGTTGTTCCTGAAAACTACTATTCAATTGAACAAATAAAATTTGGTATGAAGCGTCTTTGCAACAAGATGGACATAAATTGTCAATTTAGGGACTCCTGCACCGAAGTTCGGAGCTTTATTGATGAGACCAAATATGATTAAATTTCGACTATCTTGTGTATAACAGCACATTTGTAAGAAAACTAAATACATAGAAGTCATATAAAGCAGAAAGGCCTCCACCAAAATAGTAGCCTAGTACCCGAGGCCTTCCGAGTGCTACCAAAATAGTAAATTTCATGATCCCTGGGGTAGAGAGTCTGACTCTAGAGCTGGGCCCAACTTGGCATATAGTGTTTATGTGTAAAGTATTCAATTATACTAAATTGTTCAAAACTAAATAAATATTTCGAAGAAGCAGATAGTCTTTTACCAAATTTATGAATTTCTTTATCCCAGGAGTAGGGGTTTTCATACCAGGGTGGGGGCGATAATGCTCACGGTGATTAAATATCTTTATCATTTGAAAGACTTCTTTACATTTGCTTACACTATATAAAACTAAATGCATAAAAGGGTTGTGAATTTCCCAGTCCCCGAAGTAGAGGTTCTAAATCGAGGCCGGGGTCAATATGGTCATATCCTTTACATTAAGTACGATACATTACATCCTATTCAAAACACCTCTATAATTTTACTGACACTAGATCAGTGTAAAATGAAGTAATATTAAGTAGGAACAGAAAAGGATCCACCATCTGAATGTTTCGTTATGAGGTATTAAAACTCCTCTACAGGCACTTAGAATTGTAAAGGTCAGTCAGGGTCGGGCTCTAGGGCATATCTAAAGATGTTAAACCAGTGTATATATTAACCACCTAATTCATGTTTTATTTCACATCTACTTATACGCCACAGAATCGCAGCACCCATGTTTAGAGCCCCCTCCCTCCTACAAAATATAACGGACAATTCTCTATTGATGATCACTTGACGCTTTTAGGCACAGCCTGGCGAAAAAGTTGGATCCGCGCCTCGAATACGTGAAATCCTTTAAAATGAATAAGTGACATCATTTGACTGTTTCAGTTCTATCGCCAAAATACATATCAATGATTTCACTTAATATTTACATTTCCAATATATTTCTACGATTTATAATGATAACCATTTCCTCATCAATATACGTTGGAAGTTGTGAACAATCTTGATAAATATGCTACGTGAAAGGTGAAGATAACGAACAGTGATCAATCTCATAACTCCTGTAAGCAATACAAAATAGATAGTTGGGCAAACACGGACCCCTTGTATGCCAGGGGTGGGATCAGGTGCCTAGGAGGAGTAAGCATCCCCTGTTGACCGGTCACACCCGCCGTGAGCCCTATATCCCAATACGTCTATTTCAACGGCTGGTAACATCGACAAAATTGAAATTTGAATGTAAATATAATAAATAAATTTCATTTTTGGAAACACATGAACTACAACACTTCCGGCACGAGTTTCATGAAGTGTAAAATATTTAATTCGTACCCTCAAGTAGAACCCACAGTCACCCCATATTAGTTTGACCCCAGGTCACCTTATTTTACTACTCTCTAAAACTAGTCCCACATTAAAGTGAACTGTACAATGCAAGCATGTGCGTATAATACACTTGTCAACCTCGGGGAAATGAGGAAGCACGTCATGATTGATCATTTACATGTCATCATTTCTGAACAAAAATATCTTACGACCCGGTAATTTAAATATCTTGATCCCCCATGACAAAGTTTCCCAAATACGAGAATGTGATATGAATCTTGCATATAAATAATGCAAAGCAGCGAAAGTGAAATTAAATTTGGAATCGCCATTCGATTTAAGAAATGAAAATCATGTAACTATAGATTATATTTTATGATACTACAGCAGTGTCGTGGTGAAATATTTAGCTTACCTGAGCCGGTGTCTGTCCGTTGTAAACTGTTCATATTTTTGCATGTATATACTGTAGGGGTCCGTGTTTGCCCAACTATCTATTTTGTATTGCTTGTAGGAGTTATGAGATTGATCACTGTTCTTTATCTTCACCTTGCATACTGGGCTTAATTTCACCAAACCTTAGGTAAATGTCAAAATTTACGTTCAAACGGTCCGTTATGTTTTGTCTAAATTACATCATTTTCTGACTTTATGAATGTTCAATAGAATTGTTGTAAATAGAAATTAAATCATATATAATGTATGTTTGAAATATGTGTATAAGAGATAGCGGTACTGTAAGAATGAATTTCGGACATAGCTGGAGATTGGTCATGTGGTCACTCTACCTGTTACTTATGTATTTGAAATAGAAGAAGAAATATAAACAATGGTGACCTAAGGTCATCCATACACTGAGACATATTTCTATGATATGAAAGTAGACATAATTATCGTACAAGTCGACACAATTATCTGTCAAGTGATGGTAGACGGGGTGTGAATGAATTTTCATGTATAATGAAAGGATACTGAACAAATTTGAAAGATTTAGATCAACATAAATGTTTGTCGTTAACTAATGATGAAAGTGAAGCAGATGAATTTAACATGACTGGTAAATGATTAGAAGCTGACCTTTTTGCACTTAAGACCTTTTGGAAGAGTTGTCTGCCCTTTGTAAAAATAAGAAAAATCTAATTTTCTAAAAATGTGTGTTGTCAATGATTAATTTTATTTCATATTTTCATTAAGTGAAAGTGTATGTAACTTTCTACTGAGAGATTTGTATAAAAATATAATTTCTTTCTAAAATATTGTAATAAAAAATGCTTTTCCCATATACTTCAATGTTAAATTCTAGTTGAAATAAATCAAGCAGTAAACAAAATTTAGAAAATTCCTATGGTGGATTATTTCTATTTGATGAACCCTTCAAAATGATACCATGGTTAGAAAAATTCCACCATCCATTTATCAGATATGAAATATGGTCATTATACATTGAATACCTTAATAACGGTACGGAGACATTACATCCTTATATCCCTTCCCATGAACATCAAGTGTATAATAGGTAATAGGTACTAGTATATGAAAACATCCATATAATTTAATGTCAACTAAAGTTTGCATAAAAGGTAGTACTCGGGGCTTCAACTAACATTAAGACTCATTACATCAATGGGTGACCATAGGTGAGCCTTGTATAACCATTTCATCAAAGGGTGATCAGAGGTAACCTTTTATAACCATTTATTCTACGGGTGACCCTCTTGCTTGTCACAGCGGCGACAGAATGAGGCGGTTCTTCGGATACGACCCCACAAACCGTGTCACAGCAGGTGTGGCACGATAAAGATCGTAAGTGATGAGCATAATCCTAAATTTTGCAGTCCTTCACCGCCAATGGTGACGTCTCCATATGAGTGGAAAATTCTCAAGATGGACGTTAAAAATATAAATAATCAACCAATCTATAGATGACCAGAAATTTCCCTTGTATGAACATCACGTCAATGGGTGACCAGAGGTAAACCTTACATGACCATTACAGAGATTCGATATGCAAGAGCTTGTTCTGGGTATAGTCAGTTTTTAAATCGAGGTAAGCTACTGACAAACAAGTTGATGGTACAGGGATTTCAACAGTCTCGATTGAAGTCAGCATTTTGCAAATTCTATGGTCGTTATAACGATCTAGTTCGTCAATACAACGGGTGTGACCGGTCAACGGGATGCTTACTCCTCCTAGGCACCTGATCCCACCTCTGGTGTGTCCAGGGGTCCGTGTTTGCCCAACTATCTTTTTTGTATTGCTTGTAGGAGTTATGAGATTGATCACTGTTCGTTATCTTCACCTTTCATGATTGTTACATCTATTGTGACCACTGGTAATATTTGTAGAACGATTACATCAAGGTTGGGAACAATTCACCTACATCCAGATGATCTCACTAAAGAATATTTTTGGGCTCTTTAAATGATTGATTGAATATTGTTTAACGTCCCTCTCGAGAATATTTCACTCATATGGAGACGTCACCACGGCCGATGAAGGGCTGCAAAATCTCGGCCTATGCTCGGCGCTTATGGCCTTTTAGCAGGGAGGGATCTTTATCGCGCCACACCTGCTGTGACACGGGACCTCGGTTTTTGCGGTCTCATCCGAAGGACCGCCCTATTTAGTCGCCTCTTACGACAAGCAAGGGATACTGAGGACCTATTCTTACCTGGATCCCCAAGGGAACTCTTTAAATGATGAAGTTAGATAGATCTGTGCTTCGACAATTACAATGTCATGCAGGAAGTAGGTACATTCCCACCTATTCTGATGAAAAGGTGAAGATAACGAACACTGATCAATCGGATAACTCCTGAATACAAAATTAAGAGTTGGCAAATACGAACCCCTGAACATACCAGAAGTGGGATCAGGTGCCTAGGAGGAGTAAGCTTCTCCTGTCGACCGGTCACACCCGTCGTGAGCCCTATATCTTGATAAGGTAAACGGAATAACCTGTAGTTAAAATCAGTGCCTAACAATTGGTATGAAATACATCAGAGAGCATTTGACCCAATGACTGGTTGTATTGGCAAACTAGATCGTCATAAGGACAATAAAATTTGCAAAATGCTAACTTTAAACAAGACTGTTAAAACTTCTGTAATATCAATTTCTTGGTCAGTAGCATTATTTCGAGACATAGGACCTATTTTCGGGTAACCCCATGTCCTAATTTAGGGTAGGAATTATCCTTCTGCATTCATAACCGGAAGTTCCCAGGTTCGAATCTCCATCCCGGTGCTGCGTCAAACTTGGAAGACGTTTAAGATCGGTCATGACTATTCCGCAAGGAAAATGTGATAATTTAAGAACTCACTAACCAGTTTGTTGAGTATGTGACAATGGAAAATGTGATAACTTATGCGAAACAACCATTAATTATTTCACATTAATACCACACTAGACAGGGATTTCGTATTTATATTTGAAATAAAAATGAAAGCATCAAATGACAGAGAAAACAGTTGGAAACTTAAATATTTATGCATAACGGCTCCTAAATAAAGAATGTTACTCAAGAAGTTGATAAGAAACATGTCTCATTTTTAAATCATTATGTTGATTTTAATCAGTCAAATGATCTTCGCAGTCTCAGGATATTTTTTTAACTAGGGATCTATAATATTCTGTATGAATTTGAATACCACATGCATTGTGAAGGCACTATCATACAGGATGAAATCATATTTGTATAGAATAGTCAATTGCCCCCATGTAGGTCTGCATTTCCGGAGCATGGATTTCGATGGAGACACTTCCGTGATGAGAATTTAAGCATGGCCATGTACCTGTAAAGAAAGCAGTTTCAATCATAATTCCTATGTTATTAATCAACGAAATGACATTCATATCCACCTATGTGAGGTTTTTCATGTAGATAAAACATGTCCACACCTTGTGAGATAGAATTCCGTGTATGTCCTGTTATATCGTACAATCTGAACATGTCACCGCCAATACTTTCACCGATGCATACAGAAAATTTATCATGACTTCCCCTCTTGAAATTGACAATGATGTACTCTTTTGGATAGTTCCAGTCTACAGTGCCATTGGTGCAGCCACCAGGAGCCTGATATTCACGGTGTTCTCCGTCAGGGATGAAGCTACAAAAAGCAATTACTGTAAGTTTTATCTGAACGTAAATTTATCAACCCAACCTGAATGGAAGTAATGCCACAACCTGAATGGAAGTAACGACACAACCTGAATGTAAGTAAACAAACGGCACAACCAGTTACATTGAGGCCACATCACTGCTTACTAGTTCAAACTAGCAGGCATTGAATTGTAGAGAGACCAATTGTAATTTGTAAAATAAATATATCCTAAACCACCGGTGATCTACGTAATGATATTGTAACAACACCTAACGTTATAATGACACTTGTGTTCTACGTGAAAGATGAAGATAACGAACAGTGATCAATCTCATAACTGCTGTAAGCAATACACAAACCCCTGGATTTACCAGATGTGGGATCAAGTACCTAGGAGGAGTAAGCATCCTCCCCTGTCGACCTGTCATACCAGCTGTGAGCCCTATATCTTGATCAGGTAAACGGAGTTATCCGTAGTCAAAATCAGTGTGCCAAGAACGATATGATTCAGAATCAGTATGAAACAAGTCAGACAGCATTTGACCCAATGATATGTTGTATTGACGAACTCGATCGTTATAACTACCATAGAATTTGCGAAATGCTGACTTTAAACAAGACTGCTGAAACTCTTGTACCATCTACCATGGTTAACGATACCCCGGCTTTACTTAGTTTACTGGCCTTCCAATTGCCAGTGTACCCTTAATATGTATTTAATCCTGGTATCAAGTATGAGCCTTGATTGCTTGATAAGTAAACTAAGGAACATACTCCCTGATTTAGACAAATGGTGATAGGTGTTATGCTGTTCTATTAAGATTTGTAAACGCCACGGTGGCCGAGAGGTTAGAGCGTTCGCCCCGCATGCGGTAACAGTTCGATCGCCAAACGCTCGGCATCAGGTGTGAATGTCACGGGTCCTCGGAGATGACCATAAAAAAGGATGAGCCGTGTCACAGTAGGTATGGTACGCTAAAGAACCCTCACTGCTCAAAGGGCGTAAACGCCTAAATTTAAAGCCCTTCACTGGTCTTGGTGACGTCTCCATATGAGTGAAAAATTCTCGAGCGAGACGTTAACCAAGATATAATCAATCACATCTGAAGACATATATGTCATTTGATGAACTGAAAAATATTGTGATCACCACCCTTCCCCCAAGACAACAACATAAACACAAGAAAATACAATGAAACACACACAAATTACGATGGCTGGTTTAGGACAGGGGGAAGAGATTCTTTTTAATACTTCGTCACAACACGAAAACATCACGACTACTGCTACATTTTCATATATATATATATGAAACTCAGTATTTTTTCTTCTTGTGAAACTGACTTTTTGGTCTTGCGACATTTTGTCCTACTTTCATAAAATTTCTTTTTGTGACTTTTTGTTCATAGTCATTTTGTCCGTGAATTTTTGTCCTGTGACTCTGTCCTACATTCGTTTAGGACAAGAGGAAGATATTCTTTTTAAAACTTCGTCCCAACACGAAAACATCACGACTGCTGGCACATTTTAATATTGTTTGCCATGGAATATTCTGTACAAAACATTAAGTCGGCTCATAAACGTCATAGTAGCTACATTATCTATTGCATGTACTACATCAATTAATCAATGTAAATACAGGAAGAGAGAAAAAGTGATAGACAGATGGCGGGTTTTCGTGCCAATTCTCATCAATGTACATGTTGGGTGGCACTGTGTATATTCCACAACTCTCATAGCAAAATGTGAATGTGCTCAAAATATGGTTGTCATGTGTCGCAGGGTCTCTGTTATGCTTTTACGCAAAGTCGGTCTCTGACTAATGATTTATTTCAATAGACGAAAAAAAACAAGGCATCTATTATATTGTTACATCGAGTGACTGGCCCTCCAATTGCCTGTGTACCCTTAATGTGTATTCAATCCTGGTATCAAATATGAGCCTTGGTTGCTTATAAGTAAACTTAGGAACATAAAAAAAACACCGTTTCTTCATTTTGCAATTTAACAAAATGTCTTAAAGAGACTGGTTACATGTAATATTTATTGGGGAGTTGGGACCGCTGCAAAATGCAATAGGACACACATTTATTTTAATTGACGTACTGACAGGGCTCCAACTTTTTATTTTCAGCACTGATAGGACAGGTAAGTTTGGGGTTTTTGTTTGGCAAATGTATCAATGAACAAAAAATAGATAGTATTTCAAACTTTTAATTGAATCATGTTCCAAACAATAGTACTAAATGGTAAGCATGCTTTATTTCATGTCCAAGTTGAATTTACTAGAGACAATTTGCAATAAAATACTGGACCTCTGAACATTTTTAATATTAAAGCATGTACTTAAAAATCACAAAAGAAGTATCCAGCTGTGAATAAAATTGCAAAAATTACATGTACGTTTTGCAAGGAGTATGAATTTCAATCATAGAAAATAAAAATGGTATATCATCTTCGTCATAACTTGAAGGATACAGACCAGAATTTAACTTGAGTCTAAACACATCTTTAATAAATTGATAGTTTGCAAAAACAACCTATTATTGCTGACTTGTTTCATACCGATTGTTAGGCCATTCTTGGCACACTGATTTTGACTACGGATAACTCCGTTTACCTGATCAAGATATAGGGCTCACTGAGTGTGTGACCGGTCAACAGGGGATGCTTACTCCTCCTGGGCACCCGATCCCACCTCTGGTATATCCAGGGGTCTGTGTTTGCCCAACTCTTTATTTTGTATTGCTTATAGGAGTTATGAGTTTGATCACTGTTCGTTATCTTCACCTTTCATAGAGAATCCTGAGTTGTGAAAAATACTTGTAAGTACACGAGCCAACAATTCAGTAAAACTATTCAAAACTTAGCAACAATTTAACGGGGGGGGGGGGGGGGGGAATAAGATGAAAATAATGAGATTTGTAAAGTCACTAGACAAATGACTTAACAAACATAACAAAGTAAACAAGAGTTTCTCAGGAGCTTGACTCCCTCAGCTAAAATAACAATGGAGAGACAAATTTTAAGTGATGATTATGAAGTACTCCAGAGATTTTTAAAGTGAAGTAAAATGTTGTTTAATCATACATATATATTTATTTATTAGATAGGACACACTTTTTTATTACACATCTGATATAGGAGAGCAACTTTTTTTTTTCTATTCTTAAAAAATACGACATAGGGTTTTTTAAAAAAATGGAAATATGGAATGCACCGGTCCCAATCCCCCAATAAATATTGACCGGTCCTTAAATTTGTTAACCCAATTTTAAGTCAACATCCCCAAATTTTACCTGTATGGTGATCAATGATAAGAAGCCTGTCAAAGAAACATTTAACAATGGATCTCAGGTGGAGTGACATCTGCAGAGACTGTGGTCTATGAGTACCCAAGAGAGGTGTTTTGATAACAATAACGGCCAGTAATAACTAGGCTCAGCATTCTTTAGATCTTGAGGAAGCCCAATATAGCATTGACCTGTCCACAATTCAGGGGAGATGTAAAATGTGTGTCAGCTCATTATACAAACACTACGACCACAGAAACTGTGCAGACGACCCTGATACACTTCCTGTATATCAGAAGTACAGCCTGATCTTTTGGCCAGCTAAATAACAATGACCATAGATAAGTTCCGCCCACATCCACTGATCCGTAAAGAAATTGTGCGGTATTATTTTGGGTCTTTAACTCCCTGATTCAGACAAATGGTGATAAGTAGTTTGTAATGCTGTTTTGGTCTTTTTTATATTAAGATTTGTATGTGTACACATTTGAAGACATATGTCATTTGATGAACTGATACATTTCTCACTCAATTTGACCACCCTTCTCACCCCCACCTCCCACGACAACAACAAAAACTAAAGAAAATACAACGAAACATACACAAACTACGATGGCTGGTTTAGGACAGGTGGAAGACATTCTTTTTAAAACTTCGTCCCAACACGAAAACATCACGACTGCTGGCACATTTTAATATTGTTTGTCATGGAATATTCTGTACAAAACATTAATTTGTCGGCTCATAAACGTCACAGTAGCTACATTATATGCTACACGTACTTAATGCATATGCATCAATTAATCAATGTCAATATATTAAGATAGAAAAGGTGATAGACAGATGGCGGGCTTTCGCGCCAATTCTCATCAACGTACATGTTGGGTGGCACTGTGTATATTCCACAACTCTCAAAGCAAACTGAATGTACTCAAAATATGGTTGTCATGTGTCGCAGGGTCAACTGCTATGCTTTTACACAACACAAAACTGGGTCAGTCTCTGACAAATGATTTATTTCAATAGAAAAAGAAAACCAGTCATCCAGTATAATAAGTTTCAAAGTATTGTTACATCGAATGAATCGATGTGAGCTACCCAAGACTGTCCAGAAGGTGTGATGATTAGAGTGGGGATTTTGGCGAGGTTTCTTACTTTATATACGTACACTTGTTAGTAAGACATGCATAATTAATTAGTATTCAGTAAACTCCATTGGTCCACTGTATTTTGAACTCATACAACTGGTCAGTCAGAAGTAGAGTTGAACTCTAAAAATAGAATAAATAATTTCCACATGTATAATACAAAACGTTCACACTGACTCTCACATACTTGAAAAACTAGTGTGCATACAACTGGCTATGCGCGCAATTAAAAACATTACAACTGCAACACTCTCCCCTAGGCAGTGCCTCTGAACTTTTACTGATTTGCTCCGATTCTGACAATTTAAGTATATAAGAAATGGGCAATAACATATATCTCTGCAAGGTCAATGATTTGTCCTTACAATTCCCAGTATATTTTAAGAACACAGATATTTCAGGACTTTACTGATTAACAACAATATAAGGGACACCGGTCGTAGATCGTAAACGTACGATTACGTTTAAGATCATTTGACTCGCACGTATACGAGCGTTTCACGAAACCTATCGTAGTCGTAACACTTACGATTGCGATTTACGTCTGACGTTTTAGAACTCTTTTCTCTATTTTGGTAGATTTAAAATTAATCCTACCATGGAAAGAAATATCCATTCATCATTTCCTCATGGTTTTAAACATATCCTTATCGTCTGCAGTAACCCATGGAAGTTGTCAACAAAAATAATGGAAATTTTGAGCCCGATCTCTAGTGTAACGTAAAGAAAATTCCTAGAATGTTTAAACAATTGATAGAATAATTTTTATTCATTTTCATGTAACTAAAATGGGGAGGGGGGGGGGGGTGATGTAAGAAATAACATAAAAGATTTACATTTAAGTAAACTATGTTCTATGTTCAACGGATTAAAAAAAAATAAGATAATGAAATGATATTAATAAAAAGAAATAATAAAATGAAAATAAAATTGCATACAAGTATAGGAAAGTTTTATCCTGCATCAAACCATGGATATATACTCCAGCGTTTAATCATTGTTGTAAATACGCTGTAACACTAATGACATATCTATTCACTTATTTGTATAAATTTCAAACAAATCATGGGCTCAAATTGTCCCTTAAATGACTTGAAATTTATTTTCCCCATGCGTTTGTCTTTTATATATTTTTTTCTGTTTAGGCATGTAAGCATATGCTAACTTCCGTCTTTACGTGATGATGTATAATCCAGATCATTTATTTAAAATTATTATCGATAGTGCACTATACGATGATTGATTTTTATATTGTTTAACGTCCCTCTCGTGAATTTTCACTGATATGGAGATGTCACCACTGCCGGTGAAGGGGAGTTTCTAAAGTCAATTGGCCCAAAATATCGATGATTTCACTTGGAGCTCAGACCCTGGCATTCAAATAATATAAGGAATAGATTAGCAAACCCAAAATCCGCTCAGTTTGATCAGCAAAATGATTTGTGTCATATGAGAGCTAGAAGTTAACATAAAATTGCAAAAATGCCATTTTCAATGAAAATATCCACAGATTCAGGTGGTTTTCCTTTCAGAAAACATGCAGCGCATGCGTCGAGCAAATTCATATTCTTGTGTGTTTTTCATCTTAAAACAATACACAATATATATCGTTTTCATTTTGCTCGACAAATGTGCACATCTTTTCCTGAGCGATCATCTGTATGTCATTTGACAGCTTTCAGGCTTATCTTGAAAAAAAAAAGGCGGGGAATGTCTTATTCATGATGTCATAATGCTATCCAAGTAGGAATACCATTCTGATTTTGTTGACATAGTATAGCGGGCATATATTTTACTTTCTTAAAACGCTGATTAAGGTTAATTCCAGACACATTTTAAAGAGAGAAAATTTTGGGGCGTTTTATGTACACAATCGTACCTTGTTCTTACGCTTACGGCCATTGAGCAGGGAGGAATCTTTATCGTGCCACACCTGCTGTGACACGGGACCTCAGTGTTTGCAGTCTCATCCAAAGGACCGCCCCATTTAGTCGCCTCCTACGACAAGCAAGAAGTACTGAGGACCTATTCTAACCCGGATCCTCACGGGACGGCACTTTATAACAAGGGGTCGGAACCCCAAGGGTTCGATAATGATCCTTCCCTTGTCTGTGTATACATATAGGTCTAGTTTGTATGTTTAATTTCTAACGACCTTCATAAAACTACAGAAACGATCCACTTGCAAAATTGGGATTTTAACCCCTCTCCCATTACTAAATCATGTTATTATAATATTTTCCTTAAAATGTGCATGTATTATGCAGTTAAAATATACATGTAAACTAACGGTGATGAAAGCACATGTAGCAATACCTCCCCCCATATTACTTTTCTAACAACTGTTCTCGTTATTATTACATGCAACGTTTGATATATTGACTACCTCCCCCCCCCCTCCTCACTTTTTTAAAATATGAATTCATGCATTGCCTTTCCATTTATTTCAGCAGACTGGTCACAGGGGCTAGGCCCGTTTTGGACCCGAACTCTGATACAATGAATTTACTATATTTGTGGTATCACAGAGCCCGGGCCCAAAACGGACTTGACCCCTGTGAGACTGACATTTCTGTGGTTGTGTTTAACAAAGAAGGACAACTCTAATTGATTTAAGATTCTGGCTCGGACTGTACAATATTTTTGTGCAAAAGCAGACTGCAAGTCATTGTGATTGTTTTCTTCCTACAAAGTATAAACAAACTCAGTCAGATAAATACTACAACAAAATGATCTCAGGCGGGGGCCAGCATGGCGGCCATATTGCTCATTTACGTGCATGTAGGAGCACGTACGATAACCCTGGACCACTCGTAGGGTTACGATCAGTACTGATCGCAAATCGTAACTTTTAGTGAAACGGTCGTACGTGCTACGTTCACATTTAAGTCTACGTTTACGATCTACGATCGTTTAGTGAAATGGCCGCCTGTATTGTACATTTTCGGACCTTTGCATCATATTTTTTATGACGACTAGCGTTTCTTTCTGCTTCTTGTGAAGCAACTTTGAAGGAAAATTCGAGTCTTTTCTGAACTTTTCTTTGCAAAAATATCACGACTACGTACTTTCTTAGAAGTATTAAAATTTAGGCCGTTAAATGCATCGATAGCAAGTCGCGGATGTCTGCCAGACATAAGGGAAAAGGGGAATAACCCGTACTTGCAATCGTTGTCGAATTGTAAGCATGTGTCATTGTACTTATGGCCCTGTCACACTACATCACGACCATCACGACCTCACTACGTTCTATAATTTTTTTTAGATCGTGGTGAGATCGTAGTGCGAACGGCATGAATTTGTAATTTTGTCTGTCTTCACGATGTTACGGCGTCCTCACTACGCTCTTATCACGACTCCACTACGATTAAACTACGGCCTTGTTACGATTCCACCACGTTCTCACTACGTTCATCAAGTTCTTACTACGCTCCCACTACGACCATCACGTTCTAACTACGCTCTCACCACGACTGCAACACGAGTTTCCTACGCTTCTGCCACGATTGTACCACGATCTTACTACGATTTTACCACGATCTTACTACGGTTCTACCACGTTTCCGCGCCGATGTCGCCACGCTTTGCAGCAGCTGAATCAGATCCAGATTCAGTATAAATACAGCTCAGAACCTTCAGGACTGTTGATCCTCCATCCTCAATTCATTCATCAGTTGATCATAATGGCCAAACTGAAGTCTTTTTCAACAGAAAGCCAAGGTCGTACCCAGCAAGATCTACGCTGCCTTACGATTCTCCTCCTCCTTCGCCTAAGTAACAATATAGCAGCTTGGTCGTTAAGTGCCATATACTGAATATGCATCAACATCTCCATTAATATTTCTTGGTCTGGCCTTTCCATGATTCCAAAGAAGCAATGGTCATATGCAACTTTTGTTCAGTTTTTATACCAGTGTGTGGGGGAGAACAGAACGTGATTCGGTCGTGGCTTGCGCGCAGTGAAATCGTAGTGAGGACGTATTAAGGACGGGATGATCTTGGTAAAAACTTACTACAGTCTTCAACAACATAGTATGGACGTGCCGTGATCGTAGCGGAAGCGTGAAGAAAACGTAGTGCAAACGGGATGATCGTAATGAGAACGTAGTGAAAACGGGATGGTCGTACAGAGAGCGTAGTGGAATCGCAGTGCAGTCGGTTTCTTCTGCATCACGATCCCATTACGATGCTACTACGACCATGCCGATCTAAATACGACCTTAGTACGTCCTTACTACGCTTCCACTACGATCAAATTTGACCACGACCGCACTACGTTTGTTTTGAGCATGTTCAAAGTTGCTCCACGACCATAAAGACCTTACTACGTTCTTACTACGACGTACCCGATCGCACTACGATCATCAATTTTTACATGGTCGTAGTGCGAACGTGGCCTAGTGTGATGGGGGTATTAGATATGGCTTACAGTCGTCTTTGAGATTATTATCCAACGTACCAAGCATCTTAAATAGAGTTTTGTTACACCTTGCAACCATAAAATTCCCTAAGGGGTGATAGGGAGTTGTTCTGGACTGCTTCACCTCAGATATCTTACAAAGCTCCCTGATGATAACCATGGCCTGTGAAGTTTCTGCCTTTGCCTTCGTGTAATATGTTAGGGAAACCATACTAAGATAGTAAAACAAAACCATAACAGTTGTTTTCGACGTTTGATTTCGAGTTGGTAATGCTAAAGTATATTGAGTAAAATGATTGGTTATTACCAAAACATTTTCAAAACCTCCCTTACACTTTTTCAAGCGATGAATAGTCCATATAAACCAAATATAAAACTTGGAAGCTATCAATATTTACAAGTTCTGCTGAACCTCTTTTAGAAAGGTGAAGATAACAAACAGTGATCAGGAGTTTTAAACTTAATGCAGTGGTCAAAGGTCTTGATTATGTTGGTGATTTTGCCAAAAGAACATTTTCATAAGTTGAATTGTTCTTTCTCTGCCATGGTGTCCTAGATATGCAACTGCTTCTCTGAAATGAGCTACTAAAACCAATTGTGGGACATGTTTATGATTTATGATAGATGTTCTATACAAAATGCTAATTAAAACAAATATTTACACACTTCTGATGATTTCTATTTTAATTCTTATCCAGTAGGTATTTATTTATGTCTCTAAAATGGCAAAACTTTGTCAGATGACTGTTCTCTAACCCAATCAATATTTGAAAAGGACATAAATCAGGGTGTGGGGTGTTGGTAATGTTAGTAATATTGCTTGCCTCTCCTAGTATAATAATACTTACAGTCATATAGGTAGCAGGAGAAGCAACATTTTCTAGAATATATAGTACATTTTCGAGGCATGGACAAATGTCCCGGCCTGTAGTTTTATATTTACAGATGGACTGGGCCTCACCAGGAATGACTTCTCTCCTAGATAAATCACCTGCATCAGCATCATTGATTGATTGAATATTGTTTTACGTCCCTCTCGAGAATATTTCACTCATATGGAGACTTCACCACTGCCGGTGAAGGGCTGCAAATTTAGGCCTATGCTCGGCGCTTATGGCCATTGAGCAGGGAGGGATCTTTATCGTGCCACAGCTGCTGCGACACGGGACCTCGGTTTTTGCGGTCTCATCCGAAGGACCGCCCCATTTAGTCGCCTCTTACGACAAGCAAGGAAGTACTGAAGACCTATTCTAACCCGGATCCCCACTGGATTCCGGTTACGGATAGAAAAATGAAAATTCTCCAAAGCTGCCAGCCATCTGTGACCCGTTGCATCAAGTTTGGCAGTTGTTAGGACATAGGTGAGTGGGTTATTGTTAGTGATAACCTCAAACATATTATCATAAAGATAGTCGTGAAACTTTTCGGTCACGACCCATTTTAATGACAGAAACTCAAGTTGTGGGCAAGGTAGTGTATCTCACTGTTTTTAATCCTCTACTAGCATACGCTATTACCTTTCTCTCACCATTCTGATGTTGAGAACTTCACCCACACCATTTATCGACGCATCTCTGTGTAGAATAAAGGGCTTGCCGAAGTCCACATATGCTAGGATGAATGGCGATGTGAGCTTCTTCTTGATGTTCTCAAAAGCCTGAGATTCCTCATCTCCCCATCTCTAAGGTGGCAGTTTGACCTTCGATTTACTTCTTTCCTAGCTATTTGTAGATTTTCCCTTCAGAAGATTGCTAAGAGGCTTAATTATCTTAAAATAATCTTTCACATACCTTCTGTAAAAGCCAGCGAATCTTAAAAAAGGTTCGTAATGTCTTGATATTGTGAGGAACTGGCCATGTTGAAATGGACTTCGTCTTTTCTGGATCTGTGGCTATACTTGTTTTACTTGTCTTACACAGGTAAAACTCTTTCTTTAAAAATTAGCTTTGCTGTCAATCTGTGTATATGGTCGTCAACCGTCTGCGAAAATATCAAGATGTCGTCTACAATAAAACTAGACAGTCTCCAAGGTTCAACTCACCCACACAACGTTCCATGATGCGTGGGAAAGTTACAGGTGCGTTTGTCAAACAAAATCCCATTCTGTTGCACTCGTAATGTCCAACACTGCTGCCTGATAAAGTTGTCTTCTCCTTATCTTTCTCCTCAATCTCTACATGCCAGTAGGAACTCGTCAAACCCAACTTGGTGAAGAAGTTTAACTCAATTAATATGTCAATGTTATCATCAATATATGGAAAGTTGTATGCATCCTTGATGGTTCTTGAGTTGAGTTTCCTGTTATCTATACAAAAGCGTTGACTACCATCCTTCTTTTTAACCAATACAATGTTAAAGGAGTATGGGCTCTGAGATTGTCGTATGGCTCCAACATCCAATATCCCCTTCACATGGTTTCGGACTTCTGCATACATTCCCGGTGTAATTTGTCTATACGGTTCCTTGAAAGGTGTGTTGTCGGTACGTTTAATGTTGTTTCAGAATACTGGTCTAGTCTTATCTATATCAGTGGGCCTTATGAAAATAAATCTGCCCAACGAGAGAAATAGTTTTGCATCATTTACTTCTTCCAAAGTAAAGTACTCGCATATCCTAATGTCCAATTCCTGTAGAGACTTCATGGATTTATTCATACCATGTCCTGATGACGCTGAATTCTAAGAGTCTACCGTCGTGACGCTTTGCACTGAACATAAAAGGGATTTCGGCGGCATATGTACAATAGAAGCAGAAATGTTAATACCCTAACAGGAATAGTAACAGTGTGTTTACCCTGGATAAGGGAAATACCCGTTGAACATACTACAAGACCTCCTGACAATGAATTATTTGTTTGTTCAGTTACGTTCAACACAAAATTATGGTTATTTCTTACCAAACCTCTGATTACTTTTGTCTCGTTTGGTGCCACTTGAATGGTATACTTTTTGGCCGTCTTAACTGGTGTTTCGTCATTGATACTGTCAAAATCTATTTGTCGTTCCTTTGGAACATCTCAAACTTTATATGACCAAACATCAAAACTGGAATCTCTCTTTTGTTCATTGCCACTAACGAAAGGGATTTTTACTCTACTAGCATTATGACAGATAGGGTGGTCAGATAAAATGGTAGAGGTAAACCTAGGGTATCAAGAAGGTATTTAGGTGTTAAACTTGTGTCTTTCACCTGCAAATTGAAATTTTGATAGCTTTCTGTGCAGACTAAATAAATTCAGAGTTGTTTCTTTCTCACTTGCACTTCTCACCAACTTGTCATATTCATCTTTGGTTATGACCCTGTAATGGTGCACAGAGTTGATTTCATCAATTAATTCTTGCAACCCTTTGCTAGCATCGCTTTTAGCCATTATCACAAATTCTGAAACGCAAAAAGAATAGCAACACGATACAAACATACAAATAATGGAAACATACATGTATGTACACAACGCTAGTACTTGACCACCGTTGACCTCTGTAGCTGAAAAGAACAGTCACGCAATTTCATTGTCCATCCAATTGAATTGTATCATATTACATGTATAGATAATGTTTGCTGGTCCTAAACTGTACATTATACCACAGAATAATTCAAGAATCCATTCTGATATTCTTTACGTAAAACATCTAAACTGGCTACCATAACTTACCAATCCTAATTAACGCCATCTTTAATTACAGTTAAGAGTGCAATAACGTTAACCTGTGCACAGAATGTTTCGGTGCGGATCCTCATATTTCACATTGTTTTGGAGTGGGTTTTTTTAATTAATAATATTTTGTGATTAACAAAATATCTATGTAATAGAAATAAGATATTTCTTCAGTACAGATATTACGTAATTAACAAGCGATACGTTCGTCTCATTCTACTTTCATTCCATAAGAGATGATTCTCTTAGATCTAAGAAAAAAGATGTATTTCACAGGAACCCCCCCCCCCCCCCCCCATTAATCATAAATGCATCGAATATATTATCGATCCCATGAAAGCATAGAGGGATAGCTTAAAGCGTTTGAATTTTATCACTATATGAATTATTATGAAATTCTATTAGAGGTTCCCGCTTTGAGTCAGACTACAAGCGTAAGTATGCATCCATGCAAAAAATTCACAACATCAATGCATTGGTATTGTAGCAATAATAAAGATTGTACATACTATTTCCCAAAGAGTGTTGTATGGGAAAGTTATAAAGATAGTTACCTATACAGAATTCCCTGTTGGACATTTTTATATGTATTTGAACAGGTACTCACTTGGGGAAATATAAGATGTGTTTGTGATATATCCATACCCCCAATATGGCAGCAATGTAATTATGGTACCAAAATAAAGGTACTGTATTGTCACAAGGAATACATGTATATATGTTAAATATGAAAACCCTATCACTAACCATTCAAAAGTTATGACCTAGGTCAAAATTTGTCAAATGTAGGTCAAACTCTCAGGTCAAGGTCATGAGGTCAAAACTGTTGGTACTAAAAGAAAGGTCTTGTTAAAAGGGATACACATGCCAAACAGTAAAGCCTTATCACTGGTCATTCAAAAGTTACGGCCTAGATAGGTTAAATATTATTCAAAAGTAGGTCAAACTCAAAGGTCATCATGTCAGAAATTTTGGTACCAAAAAGGACTTGTCATGCCTAAACGACTCAGATAGACGGTCTAATTTTTAGGTCACACTCAGGTGACCTATTGCCATCGGGCGCCGTCCGTTAACAATTTTACATTTTTAACTTCTTGAAAACTACAAGGCCAATCATTACCATTTTTGGTTTGAGGCATCTAAATGACAATACCTCCCCCGGGGCCTCGTGGGTGGGGTGAAATATGCAAAGAAGCCAAAAACTTTTTGTATATATATATATATATATAAGCACTGAAAAGGCCACGACACTGTTGGTTATTTAAACCTGAAATTTTCGATACAACCTGCGTCTTTATGAAGAGACATATATCACATAAGCAAATATCACCCACCACGAAAAAAACGACAAATATTATAATCTACATTGTTAACAAGAATGGAATACTGATGTACCGAATTGAGAAAAATTATAAGCTTGTTTACAGACGATGGTGTGGAGAGTTTATACCATGATCGGGTCGGTATGAGAATAGATTTTTTTTTTTTTTTGCCCTTCTTTTAAATTTGCATTCTTTATAGGAATTATGGGATTGATCACTGTTTGTTATTTTCACTTGTATATTGTTTACTTTACGACATCACGCAAAACAAGTCTTCAAATACCAGAAAATGTAATAATTTGATGTTGATTTTATAAAAGTTTTAAACTATATAAAACTTACATTTGTTGCATTGCATACAACATTGTCGCCAGTTAAATCCGACAAAGTTGAATGTGTATAAACAATAGATTAGGTCAATGGGACTTGGTGTCATCTGGTAATATATGACACAGTTTATGTTTTGAGTGGAGGATCAAATGTATTTCAAATGAAATATCCAAGTGTTGGGTTTTATTAATACAATATTTTATTGTTTAACACTGAGAAAACAGATGTCTAACAGAAGTATAGGTACCTCACTGTACATGTTTAAGTTGATTTTCTATTTCATTGAAGGCTTACACCTTAACAGTACTGCAGTGTAAACTAGAAAGTCAGGGAGGTCCATACCAAGGCAAGTTATACAATATAAACTATTTTTCAGGGTGCTCAACCAATCAAATCGCATGTTACAAGTGAAATTACAAATGTAAGTTATTCTAAGATATGGAGGATCAAAAGTATTGTAATGAACATGCGTGCCTCGAGAATTTGACGTCTAGGCCGTTATGAAGCGGTTTAAATAGAATTAAGAAAGACGTAAGGTTAAAAGCGTTTCTGAAATAAATCCATAAATTGACAATAGGGACCTGTCAATATTTATTTGTGTGGGGGGGGGGGGGGGGGGGGGGATCGGTGCATTCCATATTACCACTTAAAAGAAAAAAATCTATGTCATTAAATTTTCTTCAAAGAATACAAAACAAGTTGCTGCCCTATATCAGATGTGTAGTTCAAATTGTTTGTCGTTTCTAATGAATAAATAATTTGTTTTCTCTCTGTGTGTGTGTGTGTGTGTGTGTGTGTGTGTGTGTGTGTGTGTGTGTGTGTGTGTGTGTACAACTGATGTTTTCTGTTTGTCTCTCCATTGTTATATCAGCTGGGGAATTCAAGCACCTGAAAAACTTTTGTTTACTTTAACATGTTCTGTTCAGTAGTTACAAATTTCATTATATTCATGTTATATTTTTTCTTTTGTTAAATTGTTGTTTAAAGTGCTACATTATGCATATCTTTTAATTACATGTATTGTTTTACTGAATTATCTCATGTACATACAAGTATTTTTCACACCTCAGTATTCTCTATCATATTACTAAAGATTTAGTTAAGACTTTTAGTTAAATCCGGGTCTGTATATATCCTTCAGATTGTGACCAACATGGCATGCCATATTTAGCTCACCTTAGATGAAAGTTCAAGTGAGCTTTTCTGGTCACCTGTTGTCCGTCGTCTGTCTGTCAGTCCGTCTGTAAACATTTTACATTTTCGACTTCTTCTCCAGAACCACTTGGCCAATTTTAACTAAATTTGGCAAAACCTATCCTTGGGTAAGGGGCTTTAAAGTATCTTCAACTGAAGGACCATGTCCCCTTCAAAGAAGAGATGATCACAAAAATGCAAAAATAGGGTGGGTTCATTTAAAACTTTTCTTCTCAAGAACCAGCTTAAATTTACATGAATGCTTCCTGACATAGTTCAGATTCAACATTGTTAAAACCAGTTCCTCCGGGAATAGGTTAGGGAATCAAATTTTTACATACAAATACAGGGCTTTCAAAAGTAGCCGGTAGCCGGCGGATTTCCGCCGCCTATAGTAACATTAGGTGCCGTTTACTTTAGTGACAAAAATGTATATCCAATGAAAAAAACTTTTATAAAATTTTAAACATCTTCCAAACTTTAGTAGACTCAGAAATCGCGGCCGTTAGGATGTAAAAACGTGTTTACTTGCGCTAAATTTAGTTCAGGTAAATACCGGCACCTGATTGGTCTTCTGTTGGTGTAGAAAATAAGACGTCAATTGCAATAGTCGGAAAGCCTCGGATTTACCCAATTCGTGACAACACGGACGAGAAGTTCCGAAAGATAACAACAAGTCCTGAACGTAAAAATCAATGATGTTGACGGAATGAAGAGAAGAAATACCCTGTTCAGTTTCGGCTTTAAAAAGGCCAGAAGTGAAAGTGACACAAGTATAATATCAATCAACAATTTTAAAGCGAAAACAGAATTTAATCAGGAAAGATTTCAGACTTGCTATTCTACTTAATTTGCAAATGCCCACGTGGTATTAAATAAAAACGTAAGTAGAATTTTTCAGCACAGATTCGCTATGTTACCAACACATCTGTAGCTGCTAACTTGAATTTGTGGAAAAATAAAATTATAGGTCATTTAAATGTTACTTATTAATTTGTAATAAAGATTGTTTGGGTTTTATTTAAAAAATATTGGGGTGAGCAAAAGCAAAAGGTCTCAATGGGTTTCATGTCAGTTTTGGAGAAAAATATTACTCCCCGTGTAAGTTAACAGACTTTAAGGGACCAAATGAAAATAGAAATATAGAGTTGTGTTAATGGTGAAGAATATTCTTAAAATATTGGGAGTGTAACTCTTATTTGCAATTCAATAAAAAAAAAATGATTAAATATATGTAAACTTTTTTTTATAACATACAATGTATCCGTTAAAAAAGGAAACGAAAGCTGACAATACAGGTAATTAGAACAACTATAAATATAATATATATTGATGCTTTATTATATAAAACTGGTGTTGGTTGTGATCTATATTCTTCTTACATTTTACTTTAATCTGCTTACTGTTGGGTGGCAGAGATTCAAGCAAAGACACTTAAAAATTGATTGATACAGCATTGCAAAAAATAATTACATGTAGTTATCTTGATGCATTTTATTTTTTCATTTTGCATCAAAATTAGTACTTTGCAATGTTGAATTTTTTTTAAAGTTTTTGCATGAACAGAAAATTTCACATATGAAACAATAAATTCATGGCAAAAGTAAAAATTTCAGGCAAAAAAATGACAATTTCAAAGCTGCAGTTAAGTGCCAGGAAACCGCCAGAATGCAGGATTTTGCGTCATTTACCCCAGAGCTTCTGGGGGCCGCTCAAGGCCCCCAGACCCCCGGCCGTAAGATACGGCTGTGCCATTCGCATTGAATCGCCTTCTACTTTTTCATTTCAGCCTCCTACTTTTAAATTTGTTGAAAGGCCTGCAAATATATAGGGAAAATCTTTAAAAATATTCTTCTCAAGAACAACTGGGCCATGAAAGTACAAATTTACATGAAAACTTTCTGACAGTGCAAATTTAAGTTGGTTAAAATCATGGCCCCCGGGGGTAGGATGGGGCCACAATAGGGGATCAAAGTTTTACATACAAATATATTGGGGAAATCATTTAAAACCTTCTTCTGAAGAATCACTGGGCCAAAAAGGTTTACATTTACAGTCCCTGAAACGTTCTACTTTCCCACTTGAACGGTGAACGCACGCAGAGCAAACGGTGAGCGCACGCAGAGCGAACGGTGAACGCAGAGTGAACGATGAGCGCACGGTGAACGCAAAATGGTCTATTCATCGGTATATTTCGGATTTTCCCCTTGTATTGTACTTACTTTATAATCAGGTAGAAAATATATATGTTAATACACCTGTTTGGTCATTTTTGTGCAAGTACTGGATGTGTATTTCTCATGAAAATGATTGTAAATTTCACATCAATGCACGTAGCAATCATGCACAAACAAAAGAAAATTTCCTATGTACATTGTTTACAGTATTACAGATACATATATATACATGAAAAATAGAAACATATATTTTATGATATTTACTTAGAATTCTCGACGTTTTCATAAATCATGAATATTGGTGCGTCATCTCGGTATACTACATGTAATTATATATTTTGACATAAGATGCATAATATTTAATTTCTTAATACACGAGTATAAACGATGCATGCGAAATAAAGATAGTCTAGTAATTAGCTCTAAGAATTTACATGTATACATGCATGACTTCAAAATTTACGAGCGTGGTCGTTTGAATTACACGCATTTAAAAAAACATTCCTGAAAGGAGTCAACCAACACGGGTAGAACAGGCATCTCGTGTTGTCACCTGAACGCTTCTAAATAATATAAAAGGTTTATTCCCACGTAGATTTTGCGCAATTCACTTTACTGTAAATACATGTATAGCATATCGACCTGAGGAAATAACCCCAGAATTAATGTACGTACGTACAAAATAAATAGCGTGACCATGAATTTACATTTAGATTGTGCAATATTTGTATATTTTTAATGCAGATAAAACTTTTTATTGTACTGAACTATACGTATATCATATATGGGGCAGAAATGTACGAGAAATATTTCATCTTTATATTAGAGACAAACGATTCAAAAGTTTCAAATTTGGGGAAAGGGGTAAATACATTTGTTGACAATGTCTCTCATAAATATAGGCGAAAAATAATCAGAAATACTTATCTAATTAATTTGACATTTCGGCACGAATGTGCATTGAAACGTACAGGTGTAGCATCGGGTTTTTTAAGTAATAGAGGAGGGGGGGGGGCTTAAGAAAAATAATAAACTTAAATAGAATTCTTGTCAAGTGAAGCAAAATAAAATATAGTAAATTGTGCTTTTGTTCAAACTTGAAAATGTTAAAATGATAATTCGGGTGGGGGCAAGGCATTTATTAACTGAAACTGCCTCATTTTCGTACACGTACCAGCGCTCGTTGCTCGTTCTTCGCAGCATGTGCATGTATAAGGGTTAGATTCATAATTGAAGGCTCTTGCATTTCTCTCTCATTCAGAGCTTCTCCCACTTTTTAACCAAACAATATTTGTGTTTTGAAATGATAAAAACAATGATTTATTATATTGTTTGATATTGATTAGTGATCTGCAGTTTTCCTTGAATTTTCGCAGTTGATAATGATATTTATGAACGCAGTGATTGTTATGAGGTCGATCACTGGTCGTTATCTTCACTTTTTATTTGTACTTTATAAATTAGATTTCTGATATAATAAGAAAGTTTACTTTCACTCTTATTCACACGTTCCTTTTTCATTTTTGCTTTGCTATGAAAATCGACCCTTTGACTTCGGTGTTCCGAATGACGGTGAGCGCAAAACTGTAAACGGAGAGCCCACGGTGAACGCACTGAGAGTGAACGGTGAACGCACGGAGAGCGAACGGTGAACGCACGGTAAGCGTACGGTGAATGCACGGTGAGCGAACGGCAAAATGGTAAAGTAGAACGTTTATGGGACTGTACATGAAAGCTTCCTGGCATAGTGCAGATTCAAGTTTGTTAAAATCATCCCCCTGGGGGGAAGGGTGGGGCCACAATAAAGGGTGAAAGTTTTACATTCAAATACGTATATAGAGAAAATCTTTAAAAATCTTCTTCTTAAGAACCATCGGGCCAAAGAAGTTTACAATTACATGGAAGCTTCCTGACAACGTGCAGATTCAAGTTTGTGAAATCCATGGCCCCTGGGGGTAGGCTGGGACCACATTAGAATTTAAAAATGCGAATATATAGAAAAAATATTTAAATATGGACCAAGGTGACTCAGGTGAGCGATATGGGCCTTTTTGTTATCTCCATACTCCATGCAAAACTGGCATGTAATTTTTGCAATTTTATTATCAGCTGAATACCTACATGTATTTTGTGGTTTTTAATTGCATGGTTTAATATCAAAGGTCCAGTATTTTATTGCGAATTGTTTCTAGTATAGTTAACTTGGACATGGAAATTAATAAAGCATGCATGCATATAATTTAGTATCATTGTTTGTAAGATAGATTAGGTCTAGGATTTAATTAAAAGTTTGAAATACTTTTTTGATATTTTTTTATTGACACATTTGCATTGAAAAAAGATTGCTGTCCTATCAGTGTTAAAAATAAGAAACAAATTTGGTGTCCTATTAGTATGAAAGCCAAAATAAAATATGTGCCCTATCTCATTTTTCACCGGTCCCAACTCCCCAATGAATATTGACCGCTCTCTTAGGCCCATCTTTGAGGTCAACGTTAAAATTAGCGAGATAAGATTCCTTGTAATTTCATATAAACCAACTTTGTACTTAACATTTTGCTCGATATTGTACAACTGAATGCCAAGGGACAACGTGATCCTCACAAAATAATATACAGTTTTAAATGTACCTACCCTTGGGGGGAAATCGTGCATTCATCTCCGAACAGGAAAGGGAGTGCTACGGGAATTGAAAGCACTGCTATTCCAAACACGAGTGCATTCATGTTCGATGATTATTTCTCAAGGAAAACTTCCACGTGATTTGTTATCGTGTGTGAATGGATCCATGACAACATTCTGCGCAGATATATTGCCCTATAAGTCAAGCGTTTCACTATGTCCAAATACAATGTAGATAGGTGATATGGAATTTCAAATATTTGTTGAGTGAGGCCAGGTCGAGGGCAACATGCGTTTTGTTAGACCTGAAGACCAACTTGTTCCTCAAGGCCGTAGTCTGTTGATGGCAATTTGATCCAAGGTTCCAATAAAAAACGTTGCCCGAGACCAAGTCAATAAATCTTTTGTTATCACAAACTTTCCATTTTCCGTTGGTGGATCCATGATGTTCTCTAATGTAAATCCGCGCAGTCACCTTGATTACAACATTTTTTTGCATACGTAATAGATGCCAATTTTGTTTGCAGACGTGTATCTAGAGGGCTGGAGTTTCGAAAGATTTAAGGAACTGGGTTTCGAATGTCTTGTCATGAATAACTACGATTTAAGGAATTGGGTTTCGAATGTCTTCCGAGAATCAGCGCATATTGATTCGATAATGTTAAACGATACATTGGAAACTCGATATTGGACATCGCGCTTTCAGTGGACCATAAAGTCCGAACGTTGAATTTTCGTGGCTTTTTGTATACATTTATATAGGGAGTGATCCATTGTTTTTAATGTTTCAGCAGCTTATCCGATATACATTGTAACTTGGCTTTAGGTAGTTTAAGCTTTATAAATCATGAAGCGGTAAATAGAATGCATATACTTCCCAAAACATAGTTATATCGGATAATTTGTTCTAAAGTTAATAAAATCAATCCTTATGATATCATCCCACTAAACAAAAACGAACTTTAAAATGATAAAAAAAAAATTATGTGTAATTTACATGTACGTGAACGCAATTTGAATTAATGCAAAACGCCTCGTGATTTTCATTTTGCAACAATCAATGGGACTAAGTGAACGAAGCAGCCCTGTGGATTTTGTCGAAGGCACCAGTGCTGGATATTGTTTCTAAGTTCATTTTCTTCATTGGCATGCTGGAAGCTGTATGGATTCTACAGCTGGCTCCAAGCAAACGTTCCGTCTGGATGGTTGTCAAGGTGATGTATCCTTATATCAATCTAATTCATATACCGTATAATTAATGTTGTTGAGCATTAATCAATCAATCAAAATACTGGATATAACTAAAATTAAATCATAATGGTACCTTTGAAAGACAGCATATTTGTTTTTCAATCTCATTTTAGCATATGAATTTTTGCTTTATAAACGCTCTACGACCATAAAACAATATCTTCGTGCAATAAGCAAGATACACTGCACATGGTTAAAAAAACATGAGTTTTGAGCTACAACAATCGAACATATCAATCTGAACTTTTGAAATGTTTGGTGCACATTTTCGAATAAAATCAAAATCTGGCGATTCGGAATGTTAAGTCACGTGGGAATGTGACTGTATCAATGAATCCTGTAATACATAACACCAGCTTTATTCATTCAAAAAATGAAAGTAGGAAGTACAAAAGACAAATCAATCTCCAAAATGAATTCCTTCTACACGTGTTATTTGAAAATAAATCAAACACAGGTACATTGTACGACCAAAATAATTTTACTGAGCGAGAGCAACCACAATTGAATTTCAGAAATATTCTCGGAAAATGCAGAACATTGTTTAATAAAACACAGTAAAACATTGTACTACAGGGAATTGGGGCAGGTTTATAATCTGTTACGTATTCAAAAGTTTCATGAGAGAGTCATAAATTACTATAAGAACAATGTAATTACTTTATCAAAGAATCAAGGCCCCGGTGACGTGTAATGAGACTATGCCAATTCCCCTGTGTTCTGAAATTACATATTTCTATTTAAGAAGTTTTTTAAAACGTGGTTTGAAAAGACAATGCAGAACGATCAAATTAGCTCCATGATGCTCGTCGGGCTAATTATTTTCTCTCTTTTTTTTTTTCCTATTTAAAAACTACCAAAGATTATTACTGTCTCTCCCATTTGCAATAGTATACTGCATTACTGACAAACTGTGATCATACATAGTATGATGTCAATTCATTACATTTCGGATTTCAAACATTTCGGTTGAGCATCACTGAAGAGACATTATTTGTCGAAATGCGCATCTGGTGCATCAAAATTGGTACCGTATAAGTTTTACATGTATGTATGTATCAGTGAACCTACATGTAATATGACACAGTAACCTAACCGTGTTAATAACATTTTATGGCATAAAAAGCTTATCATCCCAACCGAATCTAAAAAATGATTGAATCATTAAACAATGCAGATATAAGATGAACCATGACATGGCAACTGAATGAATGCAATAAATCGAAAAAAGCCTCCGAAGTTCCGAAAATAGCATTATTTATAATTTACAAAAAGACACCATATAAACACGGTTAGTCTTTGTGTCCTGTCATCTTCAATGATACATACAACACCTATTATCTCGTAATTACTCATCTTCATTAATACATACGATCACTAAATGATCTCGTAATTACAAGATCTTGTCTATTAATAACGAGATTTTATTCCCATACAAGGAGAACATTCCAAACTAAACAAAACTAATTTAGTTTTTAGCAAAATGGTCTCGATTCCACGACCTTCCAGCGATGTAAAAGCATTACAAAAATGATGGAAAAACATATACGATATTCATATCTGCTGCGACATTTATGCTTCGCGAAATGCATAAACATTTCTAGCACCTCATAATGTAGACAACTTGCCAATCCAATACATTTATTATTGTCATCTTATTGGGGAGGGGGTACCTCGATCCTCAAGGAAGGATGAATTCTTCTCATGCGTATTGGACGAGTTGGGATATTACATTCTGCATTCATTAACTATAGAATGTATACATTCTTTTGACATGCAGGAACGTGTGTAATGGTTCTTAATTTCGTGTCAAAGGCATTTCAAGATCACCCTCTTTTCATGATAAAGGATCTTGGCAATCTTTTAAAGCTTTGTATTGTTCAACTGGAGACACAAGTCAGTGATTTCAATGTTTTCGAATGAGGGAGTGAAGTGATGTTTTACTACGCCGCTGATTCACTGAAAATATAGTCCCCTACAATTCAAATTCCCCAGACCTTAAAATATAGTCCCCTACAATTCAAGTTCCCCAGACCTTATTTCAGCGTTCAATATAAGAAAGAGTAATGCGTCACCATGGCTCTGTCCCACGCACTTCAGAACTGAAGAAAATACACGAACATATGGCGCATATCAAATATGTGTTAATGATGACAGCAATCCATTTTTGAGTGCTTCTTTAATTTCTTAATTTTCTACCAATGACGTATCTTTGATATACTAGAATAATACACTGTAATTGGCATGCATGCAGTAACAATATGAATTCAATTCACACGGATTTAAGAAAGCTATAAGGAAAATCGTGAAAAGTTGCAAATTTACCAAGTGTCGTATCGGAATGTTTCTATAAATAACATAATACATATATCAGATGCTCTTCATCACATCAAATGTTGTAAGTAATTAAAGAGGGATAAATTGGGCATCTCTCATGATTAGTTCTTTTGAGGGATTCCATTAGAAATCTTTATTTCCAGATTTGAATAAAATAGTCAATAGCACTCATGTAGACCATATCTTTCGGAGCGTGGATCTCCATGGTAACGTTGCCGAGATGAGAATCCAGACATGGCCAGCTTCCTATAATATGAGATAAAGTGTATTGAGAATCAATTGTCGTTTCTGACGAATGTTTTAAACTGTCCGTGTGTTCTTGACTTTCTACATACCTTGTGGAAACGTTTGTGTTTCTCGTGTAGTATCGACAAGTGTGAAGTTGTGACCGCCTAAATTTGGGCGCAAACATACTGAAAAATTATTAGGGGTTTCTCGCACAAGGTATACAATGACATATTCCTTGGGATAGTTCCAGATTATGGTTCCATTGATGCAACCTACTGGAACCTGGTATTCTCGATGTTCTCCATCAGGGATGAATCTACAAGGCAACCAAAAATATTTTTCTTAATTTCTCAAAACATACATGAATTCATGTTATCTTATTATTTTCATTTTGGCAGTTGGAACTTTATTCAGCTTCCCTAAGCCACCATACACTGCAGGCATGAATATATAGTCAACATAATGTATGAGAAGTCTTCCACATCCTCATTTTAGTTGAAATACAGTGTAATGTTTGTTTGTACCAGAAAATTAATCCTATTTTCAAAAGCTAAATTTTAAAACAAAGAGAGCATATTTCAAATTATGAGCGTTATACAAACAGATATGTTCGTTTTAGAAAGTGATAAGAAATTATATATACGAGATTGATCACTGTTCGTTAACTTCACCTCTTTCATATTTACATCAATTTGTAAAGGGGCATCGCAAGCTAGTAGGCACCTTATGGACGAGTTCATTGCTGATTAGAGGGGTTGAAGATTAAAACTTAGTCTGTAACACGCCTGAGTAAATCAATGTTAACTGCGCAAATTCAAATTTAAACAACAGCGGAATTACTTTGAAATATGCAGTAATTAATTTTTTTTTCTTTGATTTATTTTACATTCGCACCAATCTCAGATTAAAGTCTTCAAAATGTTAACATCTACATGTGCAAATGGGTGGTGTTCTTCAGCCAAACTGATGTGTCCTTGGTGTCTTTTGGGAAAAAAACTAATGTTCATCGGGTGTGCTAACCTAATGAATATTCATGTATAAACTAGATTCTAATTCTAAAATGATACCAATTACTTCATCATTAGTGAATGCATGAACTGTAAAACCTATAAAGTATCTTCATTTGAAATCCAATCAGTGTAAAGTGCATGATTGTAGGTTTTGTAGTGTGAAATTTAGCTAATTAATAATCCATGTTAACAGATTGAGATTACCAAGGTAAAATGTAGAACGTACACAGCCTTGATCTACACTGACGATCATATGAAATATCTAAGTACATACCCACGTGGAAAAATAGTGCATTCATCGTCCCATAAGACTGAAAACAATGTAGGAAGAGAAAGAATAAGTAATCCAAAACCGACGAAAATCATGGCTCTGATAAAACTCCTGTCAAACTTGGTTGGGAATTGTTGTCTGTGCAAATGAATATATTTTGCCTAATTATTTAGTAGAAACCGACCAAAAATAAATCATTATACCTTCAAGCAAAACAAAATTTTCTACGTCTACCTTAATACTAATGAAGTGTCAGTTTTAATTACAGAATGCGAATGAGTCTTTGCCAAAACGGCGTAAAACCGAAATCAATCAATCAATATTTTATTTTAACCACGGTGGTGGTGATGATGGTGGTGATGATGATGATGATGGTGGTGGTGGTGGTGGTGAGGGTTATGATGATGGTGATGATGATGTTGATGATGATGGTGGTGGTAGTGGTGATGATGATGATGGTGGTAGTGGTGTTGATGATGATGGTGGTAGTGGTGATGATGGTGGTAGTGGTGATGATGATGATGGTGGTGGTGGTGATGATGGTGGTGGTGGTGATGGTGGTGGTGGTAATGATGATGGTGGTAGTGGTGATGATGATGATGGTGGTAGTGGTGATGATGATGATGGTGGTAGTGGTGATGATGATGATGGTGGTAGTGGTGATGATGATGATGGTGGTAGTGGTGATGATGATGATGGTGGTGGTGGTGATGATGGTGGTGGTGGTAGTGGTGATGGTGGTGGTAGTGGTGATGATGGTGGTGGTGGTAGTGGTGATGATGGTGGTGGTGGTAGTGGTAATGATGATGGTGGTGGTGATGATGATGGTGGTGGTGATGATGATGATGATGATGATGATGATGATGATGATGATGATGATGATGATGGAACGTTTTCAACTTGATGCTTAACGCGCTGTTCAGAAAATACCGGTAAATGAAATCCTCTTGGTGGCTGGAATGGAAATAAGTATTCTAAATTTTGGTAAAGAATAATAAATAATGAATTGTGCAATAGCAGAGTAAAGCTTTCATTTCAGTAAAAGTAATAAACATGTATATCTATTAAGAAAATATAAAAGCCTAGGAATAAAACAGTTCCTCTAGGTACCGTAGTATTGTACACAGGCAATAACACAGGATATAATACATATCGCTTGGGTTATTTACTATGAAAGAATATGAGGTACACAAGTTCACCGATGAAAAAATGATAAAATTAAATGATATAAAATTTTACTCAATATTCTAATGTGTTCATACATATACATAGTCGATCTACATTACTGCCAAAGTTTGTCTCGAAATTTCGTGTACTTCCCAAGATATGTAGAAACGAATTTAGAACTTTTACTCGATCTGGGCCCTTGCTCTGTACCTCTAAACAGAATAATAAACTGAAATCCATAATACCTCCAAATGACTGAAAATTGTAAAACTTTCTGCACTTTCACTTATCATGGCCATGTTGACCGGTTCCTTTACTTACCCAAAATGGATAAAAGGACGCAGAACGATTTAGAGATTTTGATATTAATTTTGATTAATAATGATTCAATATAGTACATAAATTATGCTAATATCTGGTCTTTATAAAGATACACAACTCTTATTATGTCTATTTTTATCCAAACCATATGAACACCGGAGTTGGACGATTTATAATAATGCACAAACATTCTATTTAGTGGTACCATGCCAGGGCCCAGGTACAATTCCAATATTAATTAATTCATTGCTACATATCTTGGAACGTATACGGAATTTTGTGATGAACTTGGGTACCAAAGTAGATTGATTATATATGAATATATTAGAATACAGAACAGAATTTCATACCATTTGAATTATTGTATTTTCATTGGCGAACTTGGATACCCTGTGTTCTATGTTCTATGCCTTTACTCTTTTAGTCTTTAACAGTAAATTCGAACCCAAGCGATATAATTGCCCGTAGTATGGTACAATTACATTTGCGATAAATCAACAAGGATATAGTTGCCTACATCTAGGCATCTACACCTGGTATTTTCCTGTAGTTTAATGTCTCGTATCACTATAGAACTTTGGATTATCCCTAGAGTTATTAGCAGTTTTGGTAATCACAACTGTATCGCAGTGTTCTGTGTGGATGTTAACGCTTTCTTGGTGATGGAGAATCGTGGTTCAAAACAGAATCTGTGTACATGTTTCTGTTGACACAATAAAGTGTGATCCATGTTTTATGCAAGTTGTCTTTCTTCCCACGATAACTACATGTAAATTGAATGCACTGTGTACATTGTATATTTATCCATAGTTTCTCTTCAAATTCGTCAGTTTTATCAAACTTATGCAGAACATGAAAGTTCTAGTTTTATAATTTGAAGTATCATATTTGCACGTAGATACATATTATGGAGTTAGTTGATACACGTGGTGTTGTTTTTTTTTTAATTTCGTACGCTGATCACCAGGTTATTTCAAAATTTTATCATGATTTAAAATTAAAGCTATTTAAAAGTTATGAATAAAACATTTTTCATCTTAATAATGGTTTATACATTAGTATAACCCCCTCTGCTTTTTTTATTTTTAAATTTTTGATGTTTTTCAGTCCTTCGCGTATACGGCACAGGAGCAAAACTAAGAGGGCGAAAAAAAATCATACTCTGCATAGAAATATATATATTTATCGTTTTTATTATTTTATGGAAACTAATAAGAAATAGATTTTCCCCATGTGATAAGAGAAATAAAATGACTAAAATTGTAAAATAGTGTATTACACGCATGGTTCTAACAAGCACACAGCGAAATGTGGGCGTGAGCATATCTATCTCTGTGCAAAATCTAAGACAGTGCTAATCTAGAATTCATTTCCTAGCGTGTACTCCTACTTCTGTACTCAAGTGTAAATAATGTTTTTCCAATTAATTTTATTTTTGATAGGGGGTCGTCATTTCTATCAAAAATCATATATTTTATCAAACCTGAGATCAAGCATATTAAGATAAACAACAATGGTTGAAATTTTCACAAAACTATCCAAGCACATGTGTATCTACATTTAGTAGTCTGTAGTTAATGGTGTGAAATTCATTCAGAATGATCTAGAATAGGTGAAATGAAGAAGAAAAAACATGAGTAATATTGACGTCTATCCTAGGACACAGGGAAGGACACCTCTGTACATGATAGACGTTACTGACACTCCGAGGCGATACGACGTTACATCCACATAAGAATATTTCATTCATGTTTTGATTTTTATACACATTCACATTTCCAGTGTTTTATATCTCTGAAAATTGCAATGATAGCCATTTCCTCATGAACACGATGCAACTGTTAACAATGTGTGTAAGGAGAAGGCTAACATAGGGTTATACTGCTGCCCAATCCCATCCGGGATAGAAAAAAATAATAATATTTACACGAAAAACAAAGCACGTATAAATACAAATAATTATGTATGTACGTCTATTTTAACGACAGGGAATCCCGACAGACATGGAAATAGAATGTAAACATCATATATAAACTTCAATTTTGAAAATACATGAAGGTGTGAACTGTTTCATGGCGGCATACTTTTCATGAAGTCCTCGTGAAGCATGCCGGCGTGAAGCGTCGCAAGATCATCCTTCATGTATTTTTCAAATGAAATTGACCATGTTTTTCTCTGTCTGTCTGTTTGGGTGATTGATTGTATCTTGCTTAACGTCTCGCTCGAGAATTTTTCACTCATATGGAGACGTCACCAATACCGTTGAAGGGCTTCAAATTTAGACCTATGCTCGGTGCTTACGGCCATTGAGCAGTGAGGGTCATCCGTTTTTAAGCTCATCTCCAAGGACCCGTGACATTCACACCTGATGTTGAGCGTTTGGCGATGGAACTGTCATTACCTGTTTTAACGACTTAGGTCTGTCGCGGCCGGGATTCGAACCCGGGCCTTCCGCATGCGGGGCGAACGCTCTAACTTCTCAGCCCCGCGCCATAACTCTTTCATGTATGTTTGCATTTCCAACATGTTTGACCTGGTGACCTTCACCTCGGAGTTCGACATAATTTTGAAAATGTTTATCCTTGGTCACAACGTTTTAATGGTTAGTAAGAGGGCTTTCATATTTCGCACGAGTATTTCTTTTAATAAAACCTTTCTTTAGGTAGCAATTCTTTACCTCCTTAACCTTGGAGTTTGACCTACTTTTGAAAAACTTTAACTTCGATTAAAACTTTTGAATGGTTATTGATGCGGCTTTCACGTAATGACCTTTCTTTTGGTACAAAGTTTTGACTTCTTGACCTTGGAGTTTGACCTACTTTTAAAAAAAATTAACCTAGCCCATAACTTTGGAAGGTTTATTGACATTACTGATAGAGCTTTTATTATATACCATAATTACTATGCTGCAGTATGGGGGCATCAGTGTCTTGTGGTTGTTTTTAAGGAATCAGAAATCTAAACATTTCTTGCACCTGGAATTGTTTTTCATGGTTACTTTCATTCTACTCATAATGTCAACAACAAAAATAAACTCCGTCATTTTCTGTCTTTTCATATACCATCAGTGCATATTTTCATTATGTCATGTATACAGATGACAGCAAAGGCAGCGGACAGTGCACACTCTGTTTTCTAAGCAGTCTGTTTTCCAAGTGTCAAAATTGTAATTGAACTTTTTGTCAAATCATACCGTCTTACGCACAGAATTGACGTATATAAACGACTTTTTTGTTTTGAAGTATTTGTGTTTCATTCATAATTTTGCTGTTCAATGGTTCGTTCAGATCAATTTCTATTGTTATTTGCGTGCACTTTTCGACAGCAATTTGATATGATAGCCTATACATATACCAGTCCTACTGGAAAGTTTAGAGTCGCCGAGTAGTACCTAGGTATTCAAACTTAACCTTAGCATGTCGTGATTGTTTAGCACTGATCAAACCTGACTGTCAACCTTCTCTCTCTCTCTCTATCTTCTGTTGCCTTTTTTCAATATCTTTGAATATAAATTCAAATAGAATTTGATATTAATGGAGATTGGATCTTTAATCGTTTTATCTTTCGTCTCTAGGTATATCTAAAATCGGACGAAATATTTCCACCTTCATGAACTCGTGACTTCGTTGACTCCTTCAACTTCGGGGTGAATTACTTTTCACAATCATGAAATTAAAATAAAATCAACTTTACATATTCATAACAACTGTCATTTCGTTATTAAGCGAATTCATCCACCAAGTATACAGCGGCGTTTTGACAATACCTGTCCAATACAGTCTTGGGTACTCTAGGGGTTAATGGCTGAAACCATCTATCAAATCACAAGTGTTGTGTGATACATCAAATCCTATTCATCTTGTGTGTGACAGCTGGCCCTTAGAACGTGGAGAATAAGTACAAATACCACCAAACAGATTTCTTACAGTGAGTGCCGAAGAATCCCAGTTTGAAATTAATTTATCACCCTAAAAGTTGTTGCAATGAATTTCACATTAAGGCACAATATTTGAAAGGGTACTAATGGGTGTCATTTGGTGCAGGCCACTTTTGACAGGTAGGGCATCTAACTTTAAGAATAAACTCATCTTTTATTTCGCTTAATCCACCATTTTCCAATATATAATGACATCATACCGTTTTATCGGAATACCATGCAACATTACCAAGCGGGAACAATACGGGTATTCAGCCAGTGCCATCAGATGAATTACAATCAGATGTATTGGCGGCTACAACAATTTACATACTGTTCTCGTACAACTCTCAAACTGAATTTTCTTGTTTCATTTTCATCAGATAGTGCTGTACAGAATTACGATGTATATTATAACTGATGATAATGTCTCAATATACCGGTATATTGTTACATAATGAAATAGTGAGTTTGAGCGAATACAGAACATTCCTTTATTATAAGATTATCATATGAAACAGTGTGAACGGAGGAAACATTTCGGATACAGATGTATATTGAATGAAATGGAAGTATACATGTACTTCATGAGTCAAAATTGAACTTTTTTCTTTCAAAAAGAAGTCTAAATCAAATTCTGTTCGGTAATAGATTCAACACAAAGTTCGGGTTTACAAAACAGCGATCAAAATTAGACATTTTGGGGGGAAATTTAAACTAATTGCCACTAACCAATTTAATATAAGTATTCATGAATATTGATAAACTGCCAATTTTATTTTAGAAGAAACTATTTTAGTTTTAATCAAAATATATTAACGTAATTGCAATGGGAAATTAAATTTATTACGATGAGAAGACCGTACTTCTGTTTTCATGTGAAGATACGAAGCCAAGTGAGTATAACCTTTTTTGAGTTCAATTACAATTACTTTCTAATCAACAATGACTCACCTAACGGTTTCAAGGACGCACTTGAAATCGGAAATGGTCTTCTTTAAGGAATATATCATATTCATTTAAACTATTGGAAAAACAGTTAAATTCTCTTTTATGACGCATCCGCGAAAAGGTTGTCTCCTACGGAAAAGCTTTGCATGAAGTTGCTTAAAATAGACTGGAAGATGCATGAATCAATTTCTAGAGTATTTTATTCATAGATGATTAACACATATGAAACCACGTGGATGCGTTTCATAAATTTAATGCATTTTTCGGAATCAGTGAAGGAGTGATATGGGAAGAATATATGAGTATAGAAATAATATATGAGTATAGAAATCAATTACATGCTAATTATATGTTCCAAAGAGCTTATACTACAGTGATACTTGATAATCACATAATTAAATATTCTAGCAAGCACTGTACGCTAATTATCAATAGCTGACAGAACGATAGACAACGCGGCATTTTTACCATCTATTATGAATTCACTTTTTATAGATAGTTTTTAGAATACCGTAGTATTAAGTGTATGAAAGAAAATGGTATCCGAATGTAAGATGCTTTATCTGCACGTGGAATATACACAAATAGACATGAATGTCTAACTCCTCAAAATTCTAAGCACGAGGTATTCACTTCATCTCTTGTATGTTTTCTTAATATTGAACTGCTGTACGTACAATGGATCTTCAATTTCCACAGATACGCGTGCTTGATTGTGTGTGAGAGAGAGAGTTTTGAAAACGTATAAATGTATGATAAAATTCCGTAGATAGATTTTTTTCCTACATGTATTTAAAAATCTATATCCTCGTTATTTTCATGACAATCGCACTGTACTGCAATTTATGTTAAAATTTGCTCTTACTTCAAGGCAACATTGCAGCTCTGTTTGTTTCCATATAAGTCTTAACAGAAAAACATGTTAGGTGTAAAAGATTGTCATTTATTTAAAATGACGAAAAATGTGGGTCCTAAAAATACAGAAATTGGCTGGGAGACATACCCGCATCTTGACTAGAAATGCAATATATAAAAGTAATACACAACAGCGTTCTCCCAGCCACAATATTGTTACAAAAAATAAATGCAATAAAATACAGTATCATGAATCTTTACTGGAAACAAAAGTGGTGCATAAAAAAGAACCTTGTTTTATTGGCTAGAAGAATTCGGTGTAAAATTTTATTTTCGCTTTAGTTTTGTTTTCGCTATTTTTTCTGTAGACCAGAATCCATGAAAGTGAACAAACTGATATATTCTTTGTGTGTTACCTATGTATTATCTATGAAATCACTTTAGACAAGACACAGTGAAAATGAACTGTAGAGAATGCGTGTCTAAACCCTTTATATATTTATTACGCAATGAAGTACGTTACAAATGTCTACTCTAAAAAGAATTAAGAAAAAGCGAACTTTCTTCACATAAACATTTACAACTGTGAAATTTGCTTTAGATGAATGTAACTTAAAATAATGTCACTATTTTTATTTGGACCTAAACGTTTCGGATTAATTCATTGGGGTTTCCTAAATTTGTTTGCAATATAGCTAAGAGAAGTTTGTATGATCTTGAAACCACGCGTCCATGCACTTCATGATTAAAATGCAATTCGTTTTACCTTTAAGAAACAATTAGATTCCTTAATGAACTAAGAAATCCCCATTCCACAACATAAAAAAAAATTCAACAATTTGAAGGATTTCTTTCCGCCGACTGGGTTACTTAATACAATTTATGCCAAGTCATTTGACAGTTCATACGCTTCATTCATATTAAATGTAGAAAATAACTGATCGTTATCAAGAAAAAATAAACCGAGGAAACCCGACCCGGGACTGACAGTAGAGCGGGGTACTACTGACATAAGGAAATGAGATGTAGGAATTTGTTTTTGCGCCAAAAATGAAATTGAGATTTCTGAAAATAATGACAGACGAGCCTACATACCATTACTTAGCAGTTATTTGTGCATATTCCATCCTTTATATTCCCTCCTTTTATAAGAAAAAAATGTATTCTATTTATGCATGTATCATGGATTTATTTTTATGAAAAAGTTGACCAATTTCTGTCAAAGGGGATTGAAAACGGAAAAATTAAATCAGCTTCTGGTATTTTAAGTTTCAAATAAAATCAAAATGATTATGAAAGCATGGCTTCCGTTAAATCTAAGTGATGGTATATAGTTACACATGCACTGTACCATAACTTAAGGTGTTTGTCATTGAAAAGTAAAAAAAAAAAAAAAAAAAAAAAAAAAAAACACGCACACACACAAACAAAACACCGGACTTCATTGGGTTCATTGTGCTCTGTGCATTGTGACTAGATATACAAATCAATGATTCTTAATGATGTCATTAAAACGTTTGAAATGAGATAATTGAAAATATGTATGGAAAATTTTTCGATATTGAATTTGAACATTGTTGATTTGCTGCTTTGAATGAAACAAAATGAGAGTACTGACTATCACCCTAGCCCATACAGCCTTATCTGGAAGTGCTTCACGCGGTCATACCCGCCAAAGTCTCGACAAAATCCACTGAAGACAAATTGTAATAAGCTGTACTAGGATTTTTATCACAAACATCTTTAAAACAATACAGAACATCAAGTACAACGTTCGTAGTCGTGATAGTAAGAGACTCTTAAACTCCAACCATAATAGACCGAGGTTCGTAAAAAAAAATCCGATAAGAGTACTTCGATCCACTTTTCCTGTTTGACCCCTACCTTAATTCAATGCAATTGAAACAAATTGTAAATAATGAAGACGATACAAACAGCTACGATAACCACAAGACAAACCCCGGAGAGAATATGGTGGGGTACGTAGTCGCCAACTTGAAAATGCACCGAAGGCTCTCCAGATCTCTTATGTCTAGAAATGAATCGAATTTCAAATTCTAACAAAGTGATTTACTAACTGACCTATTGATAATGTTGTCTAATATAATTAGAAGCAAAATCGAAAGGATTTTATTTTGGATGCATTCAACTCATTTTTCTCGACAAGGATTGTGTACCAGTTTTAAATTGAAATAAAAATTGAATACACAACAATTTGTATTGTTTCATAACATCTCTGACAGGCTTATGAGAGGAAATTCTTGATCTTTATATTTTGTGTTTCCATGAACACCAACATTTCAACAATGTTTTCAATTAAAGATATAAAGCGTGCCATCTAAAAATGAAATTTTGAATTTAATTTACAATCACACTGACTGCATAAACATGCGGTGATTGATGATTTCTAAATATTGTAATCTTGATGCGGGTTCGAAGATAACATCTTAAAGGTTTTCCTACATTCTAACTTCAAAACTTGTATATGTGAAATGAAATATCACGAGATAGAATGAGATTTCGTTTATCTTTAAACTGTCATGTAGTGAAGTGCAAGTATGACCCATATTTTATTTTCTACCTTGAGATTGGTGCACGTGAATAATCTACATTTCTGATATCGCTTGTGTTAAGATTTTTTATCAGGTGAAAATTTATGTCATAGAGTGAACGGGTGCAAAGATATGATATAAAGAAGATAAAAAAAAAAAAAAAAAGAAATAGCCTGCTTCTTGAAAAGAATGCATATGTATTAAAAATTTCATGCATGGATATAAAGAATAAAACCAGCGACCTGAAATACTTGATCTGTTTTATACCCATTTTTAGGACTGTTTATTCAAAAAGAACGAATAAATAAACATCTAAATTGCTGGGGCCCGTTTTACAAAACAACTTACGATGACGTCGCAAGTCTTAAATTGTATTACACAGTTATGAAGTAAAACTTTTCTGAGGCTTAATTTTAAATATTTAAAAAAAAAATTATTTTGCATTTGGAGCGAATGATCTTACAATAAACTGGAAAATTCCAGTATGTAAAGTTAATCGTAAGTCGTAAGTTCTTTTGAAAACACGCCCCTGTTTATTATGATGATTTCTTCAATTACGAAGGGATTCTATTTCTAAAACTTTGTTTAAAAAAAAACAGTGTTACGTACGTCCTTTGACATGTTCATATCCAACTATACAATGATTGTCAATGTTTATACTTTCTCGAATATTGCATTATTATCTCCGACAAAATTTAACCTTGGGAGGGGGGGGGGGGGTAATGATTACCAAGAAAATGAAACAGAAGTCGAAAGAGCTCGATAATTTATTACGATGCGCAAGTTGAAAAAAGAGTGTTCGCCGTCATTAAAAACGCAGTCTATGAAACTTTACTTGTACCAGTTGAGAAGTTATGCAAAATACGAAAACGCAAGATTTTCAAGTTTTGTTTTCGACTCATTCTGACCCCCCTAGCTATTCTGTTATATAACTTCGTCATTTTCAAAATAAATGATATTTTTTTCAATTCACATCACTGTTCTGTTTTCACTGCCTTTATCAAGTAACAAAGCAAAGGCTACTTGGCAAGTCATATTAACTAAGGAACATAAAAGTGTTAATGATAAAAGAAAAAAAACCAATTGGTACAACATGGCACTAGTGAATTAAATCGCACCCATCAATAAAATCCATATATTTTCTGGTCCAGAAATGATAGTAGAGTACCTGTAATATCTGTGGGCGAGTTTGGTCAATAATAAACCATGCCGTTAATGAAAGCAATATTACTGGTCAATAATAAACCATGCCGTTAATGTATGCTATATTACTGGTCAATAATAAACCATGCCGTTAATGAACGCAATACAGCCACTGATGCTATATTACTGGTCAATAATAAACCATGCCGTTAATGAAGGCAATTCAGCCACTAATGCTATATTACTGGTCAATAATAAACCATGCCGTTAATGAAGGCAATTCATCCACTAATGCTATATTACTGGTCAATAATAAACCATGCCGTTAATGAAGGCAATACAGCCACTAATACTATATTACTGGTCAATAATAAACCATGCCGTTAATGAAGGCAATTCAGCCACTAATGCTATATTACTGGTCAATAATAAACCATGCCGTTAATGAAGGCAATACAGCCACTGATGCTATATTACTGGTCAATAATAAACCATGCCGTTAATGAAGGCAATACAGCCACTAATACTATATTACTGGTCAATAATAAACCATGCCGTTAATGAAGGCAATTCAGCCACTAATGCTATATTACTGGTCAATAATAAACCATGCCGTTAATGAACGCAATTCAACCACTAATGCTATATTACATTTGTACATGAATATCGGTAGTACATTTTTATAATTAACAAATACTTCAGTCATGTGTTCCGTGATTTGTGGTGTCTCTTTTTCAGTAAACAGGGAGGGAAGTGATAAGATGTAACTAAAAGACAAAGTCGGTTTCAAAACTGTACTGGAATCTTATTTAAGAATGAAGAGGTTAAACGAGTATACCCGCAAATATCCCATATACCTTAATAATATAATCATTGTAATTCAACCTTGAATGATAATCGTCATACAGGTGTAAAACATGAACTGTACACAGTAAATATGAATAGTATTTTATCACTCTGCACAAAGAAAAAGTGTACTGGGTAATCCACGTGGAACAAGCCGTATAGTGATACTAGACAATTACCCTTGAAAATTGGCAGACTCGTATTCCCCATCGTCGCCGTCTTTCCTACTTCTGCCTGAGAATCTCTACATCTCTACTCACTTAAAATACTCTAATCCGCTTAAAAATTTAAATACACTTACTATCTTAAATTATATTTAAATTCAGGTGTCGTTGGTACTTTAGAGAAATTATCAGTGGTATGTCTCTCTATTTTGGTGTCTTATGAGCTTATAAACTATAGTTTAATGACACAGTAAAAGCGTACGTCAAAGTGAATATATGCAGGGTATTTATTCGATGCAAAGTAGGGATTAATTCTATTATTTTGAATACTTCGTGGAGATTTTTAACATTTTTCATTGATGTAGATATGCTGCTTAACGTACCTGTGTGACCTTGAATTCGCTACATCTGTTGCTTCAATTCAATTTATTCTCAGAAGTCAATAAACATGACCGAGAACTACAGGGATACATGTAATCACAATACATTTGATACACACATGTGTGTTGAGGTACATATACATGTACAATCATAAAGATTACTGGATATAATTGTCAAATCAACTTGGAGGTTTGATCACCTCATTTATAGTTTCAATAAATCTAGATAAATTGCAAAATAATCCACACAATTCAATTAGAAACTATTTGATACCAAAGAAAACACCTCAAACTTATTGGAGATCAGGTTATCGCAAGCACAACACAGTACATGTACATTAATACTGTTTTATCATTATACGGAAATATTCTAGTTTCAAGCAATCAAGTTTCAAGAATAGATATATCATGGTTGAAATCTAATTGTCAAATATTTCCCAAAAATATGTCAGATTTTTTTTTTTTACCGTTTGTCTTTCCGTTGGGAAAAAAGTCGTTCAGATTCATAACATGATAACTCATTTGACATTGAAAATTAAAGTCATTCCCATCGTAAACAGTGTAGAATTTACAAAATTCCATTCCTGGTCTTCTGTATGAAATTTCAGTCTCAAGCACGTGTGACAAAACAGAGCTAAGTATCGTCACTGAATGACACTTCTCCTCGTTGTAATTTTCCCCCTGCTGTTTTTAACGCTATTTTATATCCCTAATTTTCACGTTTGCTGATTAAGATATGTTATTTCACTTAGCTCTATGATTAGATTTTGAGGATAAGAAATTTGAAATTTATTTATCAAATATGTAATTCTCTCCACATTTTTCAAGGACTGTGTTGATCAAATTAGATTCATCATTCTCGATCAAATAATTCCGACGAATGCAAACACAATGTCCTTGAAATTGTTTTCTTGGTGTTCTTCATTGAGTAAGGGTTGTATCTATTCTCGTTTCAAAATATATATTATTTTTATTTCACCAGCATGATATGGATTCTGTACCGCAGGGAAAAAAATCTACCCTTTCAAGGTCAAACCGTTTCCATCTCCCTCATTTTGTTCTAATAATCGGAATTCAGTACAGGGCAATTCGATTCTTAAATTCAAGGGGGGGGGGGGGTTTACAAACAAATGCATCCAGTTTAAATTTTTTGCATTTTTCATACAAACAGTTTCCTTTGCATTGTCTTCTCGTTTTCAAATACTTGTACCTATTTATGTTTCACCTGGGTTTTTTCTCCCTTCAACTCGGTCTGTAACAACTTAAAAGATCCTGATGAACTCTTTCACGTTTTACACCAATCACCAATATTCTCTCGTTATTTCCCTACGAATGTCACATCCCTGGATATAGATATAAAGTATCATTTATTTTTACATATTTTGAATGAAAATAAACCTTTGTTTTGAAAAGAGAAATATTGGAACCCCCCAAAAAAATGCTAAATAGTTTCCAATTTGATATTCTTTTCAAAAAAATTATTATTTTCAAATCATTACGCGTTGATAAAAGACTGCATCGTATATTGAATCTTAGCATACATGCATTTAATGTAAAACTTATACGGTATCAATTTTGATGCACCAGAAGCGCATTTCGACAAATGTCTCTTTAGTGATGCTCTAGCTGAAATATTGGAAATCTGAAATAACAATAAACTTGTCAAATTCGTCTAAAGATCAGAGCTATGCATGAGGGAGATAATCCTTTATTTTGAAATGAATTTCTAAATCTTATATACATCCGTATTTTCAAACTAGTAACGAAGTTCTTAGCTACTGGGTTGTAGAGACCTTCGGGGACTAACAGTCCACCAGCAGAGGCCTCGACTCAGGGATCGTAATTAATGTAAAACTTATATGGTACCAATTTTGATGCACCATTTATGTAGATATACATGTCATTTGATTACTGTATCTATATAAACACTTTCTACCAGTCAAAGGCATTTGTAGAACCTCCGTCACAGTAGTGATTTAGATTCAAATGAAACATGTTGTTAATGAAGTTCAATTTAAACATATTTGGGTCAAGGTATCAATGATATTTCGACACACAAATACAGCAATTTTAGAACAAAATGCAGAAGGTTGAGTGTTAATTGATAAATTTTTTTCCCGCTCTATCTGTACTATAAGACGGTGAAATCGAAGAAGACGTCTAGACGAATCCACTCTGATTTTTTTAATTACGAGGAAATGGAGTCTTCATCCCGCTGGGGGAGTGGGGTTATAATACATATATTCTGAAATTAACTGAAATGAGGAGTCTTCTAGCTCGGAGATCAACATGTGCCAATTAATACTTCCAATGAATGGCTTTCCTCCAATTTCCGCTGGGTTTAACTGTTTTCGGTGTTTTTGCTATTATTTCAATATATACGTTTCGAAAGGAACATATATCATTACAATTCATCATCAATCATTGAACAAATTCATAATAATTATAGTCCAATTTTCTCCGTTTGCATTCCATTTTTCCGTCTCCTCTCCGCTGTGTCAGAAAGAAGTCCAGAACGAACCTTCCTAATTAGCGCTGACACTAGCCTAGGGATCAGATAAAGCAGACGACAACACGAGCATTGAAAGTTTCGCTTTGAATATAGGTAGAGCCAGTTCCCATACTTGATTAAAGTTCGCCGAGTGTGCAATTCAAGATCTGATAACTATTTCACCGCAATATATTGGGACTTTCGGTCTTTGTTGAGCATCTAACTCCCTTCCCTATGAAATTTCATATTTATCATTAAATCATTAGAATGGCATAAGGGTAGCCTTTTCAATAAATCGAAATAGTCACAACTTACTACATGTAAATATATCGGAATTAAATTTTTCCTTTTGGTTCAAAGCAATGTCTGAACGTTAAGAAATCTTGTGTTGCCTATCAGGGTTATTGTCAACCAACAATATTGTCCTTGTTGTTTTCCTTGGAAAGTGTTCCTGACCTGAATATATGTCGCAAAAAATCGGTTATCTATAAAAATCAAGGGAATCCAACTGTGTACTGGTTCATAAGACTAATCTATCGTTATACAAAACCATCCAAATCAAAAAGAAAATTTCATTTCGATAAGAACACTCATGTTAAACATACACTCATAATGTATAAGAACTTTAATACACTTAGACGTGACCCTGGGTTTAGGTTGGCTTGGGGAAAATAATTCAAGATTGCGTACATTTTATTTGTATCAATTCTAAATTGAGTTCAAGAAATTTTAGAAAGTAGGTTATATTGATCTTGTAGCATGTAAAGTAAATATAAATTGTATTTCAGTAAATTGAATATCAATCTGTTCGTCCTTTACACACAGATTTGCAAGTCACTATTTCTTTGACGAGAAGAATAAAACAATGTATGCAGTTTTTACTTTTTTTATGCCTCCATTGTCTTATATTGCATTATTTTACAATGTTTTAAACGCTCTGATTGCTAGTTTAAAAAGAAAACATGTCTAATATATAATAATTTTGTTTGAAATTAGGTACATTTGCTAGTCTATATTTCCACCCGACTTATTCGCATATAAAAGCTCAAATACTTCAAAAACAGTACTGCAAGTAATACAATAAGCAATGCTTTAGTGCATTCATGACATCCGACACAAAAGTCTGTAGTTTTCACGTGCAATACGCACGAGCTGTCCACAAAAGATTACCGTAATCTCCGCCAAGAAAAAAAACCCGACAAGAGAAGAGAGATAAAGGGAAAATATCATTGTTTTCTTTTTATTACAGGTGTTTCAAAAGGTAAAGAAATTGATTAATCTGGAACAGCGAACAGCGATAAGACTTGCACTTACAACACCGAAAGTTGATCAGGTATCATCGGGTGAAAGAATAACGCTCTCTTGAATGCGGCAAAATAAATCAATTTAATCATTCCAATACTAAGTAGGAAACGATTTATGAGGCGAGCAGACTGCCAAAAACAGTTATCAATTATTGGCGTCAAAACACTGAAATTAGATTATATATATATATATATATATTCCTTCCGTATCTTTTTCCTCACATGAAGAATTTTATAAAATACTCCGAAATTGATAACTCAAAACCAACTGAAATTGGTACGAGTTGATGCTGCAACTTTTAGAAAACAGTAGATAAAATTCTTTGATGGCACATATACATGTACATGTAATTTAACATCCCATCACATATATCCGGACATTATACATGTAATTTAACATCCCATCACATATATCCAGACATTATACGTGTAATTTAACATCCCATCACATATATCCAGACATTATACATGTAATTTAACATCCCATCACATATATCCAGACATTATACATGTAATTTAACATCCCATCACATATATCCAGACATTATACATGTAATTTAACATCCCATCACATATATCCAGACATTATACATGTAATTTAACATCCCATCACATATATCCAGACATTATACGTGTAATTTAACATCCCAACACATATATCCAGACATTATACATTTCATTTAGCATCCCATCACATATATCCAGACATTATACATGTAATTTAACATCCCATCACATATATCCAGACATTATACGTGTAATTTAACATCCCATCACATATATCCAGACATTATACATGTAATTTAACATCCCAACACATATATCCAGACATTATACATGTAATTTAACATCCCATCACATATATCCAACATTATACATGTAATTTAACATCCCATCACATATATTCAGACATTATACATGTAATTTAACATCCCATCACATATATTCAGACATTATACATGTAATTTAAAATCCCATCACATATATCCAGACATTATACGTGTAATTTAACATCCCATCACATATATCCAGACATTATACGTGTAATTTAACATCCCAACACATATATTCAGACATTATACATGTAATTTAACATCCCATCACATATATCCAGACATTATACATGTAATTCAACATCCCATCACATATATCCAGACATTATACATGTAATTTAACATCCCATCACATATATCCAGACATTATACATGTAATTTAACATCCCATCACATATATCCAGACATTATACGTGTAATTTAACATCCCATCACATATATCCAGACATTATACATGTAATTTAACATCCCATCACATATATCCAGACATTATACATGTAATTTAGCATCCCATCACATATATCCAGACATTATACGTGTAATTTAACATTCCATCACATATATCCAGACATTATACATGTAATTTAGCATCCCATCACATATATCCAACATTATACATGTAATTTAACATCCCATCACATATATCCAACACTATACATGTAATTTAACATCCCATCACATATATCCAGACATTATACATGTAATTTAACATCCCATCACATATATCCAACATTATACATGTAATTTAACATCCCGTCACATATATCCAGACATTATACATGTAATTTAACATCTCATCACATATATCCAGACATTATACATGTAATTTAACATCCCATCACATATATCCAGACATTATACGTGTAATTTAACATCCCATCACATATATCCAGACATTATACGTGTAATTTAACATCCCATCACATATATCCAGACATTATACATGTAATTTAACATCCCATCACATATATCCAGACATTATACATGTAATTTAACATCCCATCACATATATCCAACATTATACATGTAATTTAACATCCCATCACATATATCCAGACATTATACATGTAATTTAACATCCCATCACATATATCCAGACATTATACGTGTAATTTAACATCCCATCACATATATCCAGACATTATACGTGTAATTTAACATCCCATCACATATATCCAGACATTATACATGTAATTTAACATCCCATCACATATATCCAGACATTATACATGTAATTTAACATCCCATCACATATATCCAACATTATACATGTAATTTAACATCCCATCACATATATCCAGACATTATACATGTAATTTAACATCCCATCACATATATCCAGACATTATACATGTAATTTAACATCCCATCACATATATCCAGACATTATACATGTAATTTAACATCCCATCACATATATCCAGACATTATACATGTAATTTAGCATCCCATCACATATATCCAGACATTATACATGTAATTTAACATCCCATCACATATATCCAGACATTATACATGTAATTTAACATCCCATCACATATATCCAGACATTATACGTGTAATTTAACATCCCATCACATATATCCAGACATTATACGTGTAATTTAACATCCCATCACATATATCCAGACATTATACATGTAATTTAACATCCCATAACATATATCCAGACATTATACATGTAATTTAACATCCCATCACATATATTCAGACATTATACATGTAATTTAACATCCCATCACATATATCCAGACATTATACATGTAATTTAACATCCCATCACATATCCAGACATTATACATGTACTTTAACATCCCATCACATATATCCAACATTATACGTGTAATTTAACATCCCATCACATATATCCAGACATTATACATGTAATTTAACATCTCATCACATATATCCAGACATTATACGTGTAATTTAACATCCCATCACATATATCCAGACATTATACGTGTAATTTAACATCCCATCACATATATCCAGACATTATACATGTAATTTAGCATCCCATCACATATATCCAGACATTATACATGTAATTTAACATCTCATCACATATATCCAGACATTATACATGTAATTTAACATCTCATCACATATATCCAGACATTATACATGTAATTTAACATCTCATCACATATATTCAGACATTATACATGTAATTTAACATCCCATCACATATATCCAGACATTATACATGTACTTTAACATCCCATCACATATATCCAACATTATACGTGTAATTTAACATCCCATCACATATATCCAGACATTATACATGTAATTTAACATCCCATCACATATATCCAGACATTATACATGTAATTTAACATCCCATCACATATATCCAGACATTATACATGTAGATAAAGAAATTAACACATATAACAGTCTATTTGGAAACTAGATTACATACATATGCATATTGATGGAATTATCCATTTTTGGGGGGTCGAGATATACCATACAGACAAATCAAACTCTCAGGTTATAAATGTTGAGCTCATTTCTTTGCCTAATAACTAATATCTGGTAATAATGACCTTTCAAAAAGAAACAACTAGTCTTCCGTAATCGTGTAAATTGTTCTTCTTGTAATTTAAAGTACATTTTGCATTGAAAGGACGACTAGGTTTATGTACTTAATTACTTTGATACAGTTTTCGGAAAATTAAGGACAAGAAATGTCAGCTGATTTATGTTTACTTCAAAAGCATACAAATGACAATTAAGACGGTTGGTACCTGCCATTAACAATGGCGGAGTCAATATAGATCTATTTTCATCAATATTTGATGATGTAAGTGACGTTAACGATTCCAGAAATTAATTTGAAAAGGCTTTATCTACCTTGCAAATATTCATAAATCCAGTTTGATTTAACTTAGAGTAGCTCCACAATCTTTTCGTACTACCGTTTAGATATCACTGCCATTAAATATGTACCAGGTTATGCTGTAATCTTGCAATGTCTTATATTTGATTTTAAAGATGATATATGAACTATCATTGATGCATTCTAATCACGTTACATTGAGGAAATATTTTGTTACTATTAGTAGTAATGGGATATATTTTCAGTGATTACCTTTGAAGTTTCCATTTCAGTTTCTATGATTTTAAACTATATCAACATTTATCGGAAGTTTCTACTACTTCTGTGATAGGAAATAAAACTACACAACTCTCCATGTTTGCATGATGTATTGATATCGATCCTAAAAGGTCACGTCTTTTCATAATGAACAGAAAATTAAACACTGTAACTTTGTATGTCTTTACAATGGGTATCTTTTATAAACTTCGTTCTTTAGTGATCCCGTGGGGATCCGGGTTAGAATAGGTCCTCAGTACCGCCTTGCTTGTCGTAAG